>NC_044570.1:1718753-1754219 GCF_007565055.1 Rhinopithecus roxellana
GCCCATTGTTGGAGGTGTGGGACACTTAGGTAGCGCTGTTCAAAGCAGAAAAACCTGATCAGCTTTGCAGACTGTTGGGAACGGCCCACTAAAAGCTGGCCATAAACTGGCCCCAAAACTGGCCAAAACAAATCTCTGCACACTGGATCATGTTCATGATCGGCCCATGAGATGCCCAGCTGGAAGTTGTGGTTACCAGAATGAGGCAAGTGAACACCTGGTCCATCCGGGGGAACACTCTTAAAGTCTTCGTAAACCACAACAAGAGCAAGAACTTGTCCTTAAGGCACATGTTCCTGTTGCAGATACTGAGCCAACCGCTTCCGTTATTTCATGGCCCATCCCTTTGTTTCCCATAAGGAATACGTTTAGTTATCTTAATTCTCATAAAACAATGCTTATCACTGCGTTGAGTTTATAAATACGTGGGGTAAATCTCGTGTCTTGAGGCTCCATCTGCTTTACGGGCTGTGAGACTCTGATTTCCCCCACTTACGACCTTATCTATTCTCTGTGTGTGTTTCTTTTACTCCTCTAGCGCACTGGGTTATAGGGTCTCCCCAAACTGGGAGGCTGGTCCTCAACAGCAAGACCACCGCATTTTGTGTTTTCCAGGTAAGGATGATTTTAGTCAGTATGTGGGAATGCCAGAGGCTCAGTGAACTGATGAAAAACCAAATCAATACGGAGTTGTTTTTTCAACAAGAACACAATGTCTTTTCCTTCAGGTGAGATGGCCTCTACTGGAAAACATAATGCCGAGTTGGCATATGTTGGGGACATGACTTCTTTGAGCAGTTGGCACGCCCCGTCTTGAGGAATGTGAGTACGTGGTTGCTGCTTTTTGACCCGGTCTACTCCTAGTTACATTGTGGGAGTTGCTGCCAAAGGAACATAATGCTTTTTGCTCTTAAGGTCTGTTTTTGCAATTTTACGTTGCAAGTCATAGGGTGATTAGTCTTAATAAGGATAAACTACATAATGGGCTGTCACTCGGAGCTACAATTAAATTCCGATAAATCAATACTATAATATTTTATGTTGAAAAGGCTCTTAATGCCCAGGTACCAATTCCCAAAGATAGGTCTTTCCTCTGTCTCTCACAGTTATTATCTTAACCGGTTGCACGCACAACAAACAGTTAGGAAAAGAAAATGTCATTATGATGAACATAAGGCCAGTTGTTATTGAATGCCTGCCCAAGGACGGTAAGCAGTAAACATGGAAGTGTTGAAACCCTTTATAAGGGCACAGGTTTAGTTCATAGTGCTGGGAAGCTATGAAACGCAAATTCTGTAATAAGAAAATTCCATTGTGTGTAAGAAATTTCACTAATTAATGAGGAAAGATAGTTTGAGGGGTGTGTGGTGTTGGTGTGTGTGTGTTTTAATACTAGCAAAAAAAATAAGAAAAAAGTACTTCTCTAATTAGGGCCAAGCGGGCGTGCCTAGTGCAGAGGGGGAAATAGGATGTGGCGAGGACGGGTGCAGCGCTCCTGCCTGTAATCCCAGCTCTTTGGAGTCCTGAGGCGAGGCAGATCCTTCGGCCAGGATTTTGAGACCATCCTACCAATATGGTGAAACCCGTATCTATAAAAACAAAAACAAAAACAAAAATCAGCTGGGTATGATGGTACACTCCTGTATCCAAGCTACTCTGGAGGCTGAGGCAGGAAATGGCTTGAACCCCGGAGGCAGAGGTTGTAGTGAGCTCATATGGCGCCAGTGCCTGCCAGGCTGGGTGACAGAATAAAGCTCCACCTCAAAAAAATAAAAAAACAAAAAAACAAAAAAAACAAACGTGGCGGGAGCGGAAGAACAGCTCCAGGTGAGGGATAGGCTGCGGGAGGCCCAGGCACAACCCAGTCCACCTTGCAAAAACTGCTCTGGTTATGTTTCCTTTATGTTCTTTATCTTTTTTTTTTTTTTTTTTTTGAGACAGTCTTGCTCTGTTACCCGGCTAGAGTGCGTGGGCACCATCTCAGCTCCTGCATCTCCACCTCCCGGGTTCAAGCAATTCTTGTGCCTCAGCTTCCTTACTATAACTGTGAATTAAGCAAGGCAACCTGCCAGGGCTGTGCCCATCCTCATTTTTGTATTTTTATAGTAAGATGACAAAGGTTTCACGCAATCTTCGCCAGGCGGGTCTCGAACAGTCCTGCCTCGTGGATTCACCCGCCGTGCCTCCCAAAGTGCTGGATTAGCGAGGTGTGAGCCACTGTGGCCCAGGCGCGGGCGTTACGTATTCTATAGACCAGGAATGGAGCCTGAGCATAATGGTCAACTCTATGAAAATAAAGAAAAGTAGAGTGTGTGTGGTAAGCGTTCTAGAATCAGGAAGGTGTTTTGAAGCCTTTAGTAGGGTTTTGGACTTTAATTTTTTTCATTCCATGAGTTAATTCTTTCCTTATTTGTAACATGGTGTTTTCCTGAGTGTTCAGTTCTAGATATTCCATGGGTAAAAAAGATAGAAAAAATGTAAAATAAAAATAAAAATACAATGTGAATAACCTCATAATCCTTATCAACTAAGTTAGCCAATTTACTTTTTTGTGTTCGCCCCTTTTGTAATACCTGGTTTATTTAGTCAGTTCATTCAGATCAGGGAAAATGTATAAAGTTTTCATAGGCTTGGTGTGTTTCCTTAATAGTGATTGAGGGACATGGAGGGTCTCACAACACGCTAATCTTTAAAGCTGGGAGATTTTAGTGGGTCATCATATTTCATGATAGAGTTTTCATCTTTGATTTACTATTACTCCCGCAGTGTTTGGAACATTCAGGCTCGGTATCACCATGGTAAGTAACCGGGTCAACAAAGCACCTTATACATAGTCCTTTCTAGCCATGAGTGTTTCCCTGGGGAGGGTCCTAAAAGGTGAAGTCGTGAAGCTGGTGGGGTGTGAACCTTCAATCTTGATGGTGCTGCGTTGACTTTGTGTCCCACTGTCAGGTGGAGGGTGCTTTGTCTTTCTGGCACTTTGCCAGTCCGGAGCACTCTGCTTATTTCAACACCCTCTTGTTTTGAGTTGCTTTTTCGTACGAATGGGGTTAAATGTTTTTGCCAGTTGTTTCATTAAGTTTGTCCTAATTTAATTGTTCATCCCATTGCTCTCCATTTATTTTTCTTTGGGCGTAAGTAGATCTTGGATAAAGCAGATAGCCTTTTATTTATGGATTCTATTTTTCTCAGGTTGGCACGTCACTTGGGTGATTTGTTTTCCCTCAACTAGAAAAAGTCTGTCCCTATTCCAAATTTATGTAAATTTTACCTATATATGTCTTTTCTGCATGATTTTTTAAACATATTATGTTTTCATACCTTTGATTTATCTTGAGTGTAAGATGTATGAGATTCTCAACTGAGGGTTCTCCAGATATTTACCGTTACTAAAACGGGTAATAACCCGTTTCTAATTAAGTTTTTATGCTTAAGTATTAAACTAAGTTATGTGTCGTGTTTGATGGTGGTAGTGTTTCAGAGTTTCTGTTCTCTTCCATGATCTGTTTGATCCTGCGTCAGTACCATAGGATTTAATTAACATGGTAAATCAGGTTTTTATTTTTCTTCTTCAAAAAATGGCCTTGTTCAGAACTGTAATAATGGTGGCACTAGTAGTAGTAAACTATTATTGAGTTGCAAGACTAACATGTCAGCATGGAACTCATTTAATCCCAAAACACTATCATTAGATTCCTATTTTAAGATAAAGGGGAAACTGAGACATAGAAGGGAAAGTTAACTTGCCCAGGGACTCACTGATTGCATAGTGTAGAGCCGGAGCGAACATATGAATCAATACTGTATTAGCACAAAAAAAAAGTGGTCATATGGAGTGATTTGGAACTATAGCTATTTTGACATAAAGATAGCTAATTTTCAGATAATCTTATTCGCACAGCCAAAAATTGTTTTTTTCTTTCTCCATTTATTTCTTTAAATTTTTTATTGGTGATGTTCTCATAGGGCCTTACTATTTTCTGGTGGCTACGGGAATTAGGATTTTTTTTTCTGTTTCTAATGATAAAGGCGATAAGATAAGGCTGCCTTTTTCAAATGGCCCTTTTTGACAGCTACCCGGAATGCTTATTAAAATTTGATGCAATGTAAGATGTACCATTTATTGATTTTCAACATATCTCCTACTCACACAAATGAGACAATAGATTATATGGTTTAAAGACAAAGGGCATCTACTAAAGTCCTGTTTGCCAGGTTGAACAGTGTCATCTTTTACAAAGATCTGTGAGAGGAAGAGTAAGCTAAATCAGCCCATCCAGGGAAAACACATAGTTCAGAGCCTTGTAATTTTCCTGTTTGTGATGAAAATAAAGGCTTTAAAGTATAGTGTTTTTGAGAGCAGGATCTACTTTTGATTCTGAGTAGACGCTGCGTTGGAAAATATTAGAAACTCCTTTGAAGGTGAGAGGAAGTCTGTCTAGGGAAAAGTATTTTGTGTTTGTTTTTAGTTTTTTAGACTCCTTGACCTGGAAGTGTTCCACTCAGGCCACTTGGCTTTAGAAAAGAAGCAGAAAAAACTAAGTTCTAGTCAGGATCTATTCTTAAAATTGACAAGCGCTTCAGCATTGCTAGAGTCCTTCATTGCTGTTAACAAATGTTTGGCATTGGATCTTTGTTCTCCCTACAGCGTCGTTTCTCAGACCTCATGTAGATAGCAAGTCCATAATGCAGGATCAGCCAGGGAAATTAAAGCGTCTGATGCAACAGAAAATCATTGTTTAAATTGTCAGTAAAGGACATTCCGACATGAAATCAGCTTAGAAAAATGAGTGAAAATCCAGATATGAGGTGACTCTGCAGTTCATTTTACAAACGTCATGGCAAATCTTCATCATTTCTATTGGGCAGAGACTGAGAACCGTTATTATTTCTGATTCTTGGTGAGAGTCTGTGGATTTAGATGCTAAGCAGGCTTTTCCCTGGGTTATGACACCTTCATGTCTTTCTTCTTGCAGCCTACTCTCAAGAAATACAGAAATTGCATGCTCCTTAGTCGCGTGTCCCTAACGGACTGGGGTTGAGTTTGTGTCAACTGTTGCCGTTTTCCCCTTTTCCTCACTCACTTTGTCCCTTCCAGCAAGTCCTTCTCCTCGCCTTCCAGGCAGATCAGTCAAATCACACTGCATTAGGAGGAAATTCTACAGGGTGAGTGGGTTGTTTTTCTTATCTGGTACGGAGAAAGTACATATGTGTGTGTTTTCTTTTTTGGTAATGATAATTTTTTTTAAGGTCACTTTGGATAAATTTTACTCTTAGAGAAAGTTGTAAGAGTAAGAAGAGTGCAAGAACAACTGTATACTCTCCTTATCCAAGTCCCTATTTTTATCATTTGCCTCTTTGGGTTTTATTCTCTCTATGGTGTGTGTTTGTGGGAGAAGAGAGAGAGAGAGAGTGTGTGTATAATACATAACGGGAAGGGGCGACTATTTATAATATGTTGCAAATCATCAAGGTACTTTAATCCTAATGTTCAGTATATTTTTCCTAAAAATAAGGATATGCTTTTACATAATCAAGAAAGTTAACAACCTCTGTAAATCTGTTTGTTTTTTTACATTGAAAAAAATACTTTAATCATATCATTAGTGTTTATTTTCATCAGTTGACTTAATATTCTTTGTAACGTTTCTTTTTCCTCCAGTTTCAAAGTCGCAGTCTAGTGTCAGATGTTACACGTAGTTGTCACATATACATAACTCTGTTAAGCTGAACCTTTCCACATCAGTCTTTGTCTTCTAGGACACTGACATTTGTAAGAAGGTAGTTCCATTTAATAGAACATTTCGCCTTTGAGTTTTTCTGATGTTCCCTCGTGACCAGATTAGCTGGAAACTCCAGTAAGTGGTAAGTTCCTTCTAGAGTAAGCTCATCGGGAGGTATTGATGTTTAGTGAATATTAATTTTGATTACCTATCAAGGAATTGTCTATGTCTCACTGTAATAGTTACTATTTTTTATTTACCACTAAGGAGTAGTGAGGGGGGAGATAGTGTGAGACATGCGCATCCGCCTCATCAGATTTTCCCCTAGCCCATTCTAATTTTATCTAAACTTTATTAGATCATCTTAAAGAGAAAAATATTTTTCTCTTGAGGCCCCCAAAAACACCACCAAACCAAACACCGCCAACCACCAACCACCACCCCCCCCAAACCACAACAACCCCCCCACCCCCAACCACCACCCCAACCCCACCACCCAAACACACCAACCCCACCAACAAACCCCCCACAAACCACCAACACCCACACCCCCAAAAACCCCCACACCACACACCCCAACCCACCCACCCACCCAACACCACCACACCACCACCACAACCCACCAAAACACACCAACGACCCCCCCACACCCCCCCACCACCCCCCCAACCCAAACCCCACCCCCCACACACACACAAACCAAAACCCCCACCACACCCACCCCCCACACCCCCCCCCACCCCCAACAAACAAACCCCCCCCACACCCCCCCCCCACCCCCACAACACAAACCCCACAAACCCCCACCCACCCCACCCCACCACACACCCCCCCCCCCCCCCCCCCACCCCCCACCCCCCCCCCCAACCAAAAACACCCCCACACTCCCCCCCCCAACCCAACCCCCCACCAAAACCCCCCAAACCCCCCCACCACCCCCCCACCAACCCACCCCCACACACCAACCAACCCACACACCCCACCCACCCACCCACACCCCCACCCCCCACCCCCCCCACCCCCCCCCCCCACCAACCACAACACCCCCCCCACAACCACACCCACCCCAAACCAACCACCCCCCCAACCCCCACCCCCACCCACCCCACCCCCCCACCCCCCACAAACCCCACACCACACCCACAACCACCCCCAACCCCCCCCCCAACCCCCAACCCCCCCCCCCCCCAACAACCCCAACAACCACAAAACAACCCACCCCCCAACCCCACCCGCACCCACACCACCAACCAACCCCCCCCAACACCCACCACCCCACAACCCCCCCCCAAACAAACCCAACCCACCCCACCCCCCCCCCCCAACCCACCAACAACAACCCAACCCCCAACCCACACCCACCCCACCCCAAACCCCAAACCCAAACAAACCCAAAACCCCCACCAACACCACCCCCCCCACCCCCCCCACCCACCCACACACCCCCCACACCCACCACCCCCCCACCACCACCCCCCCCCCCACAACCCCACCCCCCCCCCAACCCCCCCCCCACCCAACCCCCACCCCCAACCCACCCCAAAACCAAACCCCCAACCCCACCCCCAACCCCCCCCACCCCCAACAACCCCCCAACCACCACCCCACCAAACCACACCCCCCCCCCCCCACACCCCCCACCCCACACCCCACCAAACAAACCCACACACACCCCCCCACCCCACACCCCCCCCCCCCCAACCCACCCCCCCCCCAAACCCCCCCACACCCCACACCCCCCCCCACACCCCCAAAAACCCACACACACCCAACCCCAACCCGACCCACCCCCACACCCCCCACCCCAACCAACCCCCCCACAGGCCACACCACCCACACCAACCCCACCCAACCCCCCACACCCCCCCCACACAGACCCCCCCCACCCACACCCAAACCCCCCCCCAACCCACCCCCCCCACACCACCCACCACTCACCCAACCAAACGAAAACCCCCCCACCCACCCACAACCCCCCACCCCACCCCCCCACCCCCCACAAACCCCCCCCCCCACCCACCCCAACACACCAAACCCCACACACCCCCAACACACACCCCACACACCCCATACCCACCCCCACCCACCAACCCCCAGCCACCGCCCCACCACAAACCCACACACCACAACCACCCACCCCAAACCCCACCACACCACCCCCACCCCACCCCCCACACACCAACCCCACACCCCCAAACCCCCACCACCCCCCCCACACACCACCCCACCCCCCCCCCCCACCACACCCACACCCCCCCCACCCCCCCACAAACCCACACAACCACACCCAAAACCAACCCACGCCAACCCCCACAAACCCCCCTAACCACACCCCCCCCACAAACCCCACCAACCCACCCCAACCCCCCCACACACACCCCCCACCCCCCACCCAAACACCCCCCCCCCACCCCACCACCCCACCGCACACCACCCCCACACACCCCACCCCAAGAACCCACCCACCCCACCCCACCCCCCCCGCACCCACCCCCAACGCCACCAACCACCCACCCCACCCCCCCCCCCACCCCACCCACACACCCCAACCCCCCCCCCCCCCCCCCAACCACCCCACAAACACCCCCACCACAACAACCCACACCCACCCCACCACACCAACCACAAACCCCCAACCCCCCACCCACCCCAACCCCACCCCCCCCCACCCAACCCCAAACCCCCCAACCACCACCACCCACACAGCCCCCCCAAGTCCCACCCCACCACCACCACCACACCCCCCCCCCCCACCCAAGCCACCCAACCCCCCCCCACCACCACCACCCCCCCCCCCCCCCAACCCACAACACATCCCCCAACCCAAACCACACCCAACCACCCCAACCAAACCAACCCCCCAACACCCAACCCCCAACCGCAAACCCCCCACACCACCCCCACCAACCAACCACCCCCACCCCCCCCAAAACAAAACCCACCACCCCCCACCCCCCAACACAAACAGACCACCCCCCAACCCCCTCCCCCCACCACCCCCCACACAACCACCACAAAACACAACCCACACCCAACCCCCACAACCCCCCCCAAACCACCCCCCCACCCCCAACCCCAAACCAACCAACACCCCCCACCCACCCCCCCCACGCCACCCCACCCCCCCAGCACCCCCCCCCCACCCCACCCCCCCAACACCCCCCCCCACCCCCACCACCCCCCCGCCCCCCCCCCACCACACCCCCCCCCAACCCCCACCCACAAAACCCCCCCACCCCCAAACACCAAACCGCCAAAACACCAACCCCCCCCCAACCCACCCCACCAACACCCCCCAAACAACACACCACCACAACAACCCCCCACCACACACCGCCACACGCCCCCCCAACCCACCACCACCCACCCCCCAACCCCAACCCCCCCACCCCACCCCCCCCCACAACCAACCACCCCCACCACCCAAACCACAAACCCCCCCCCCCCCCACACCCATACCCCCAACACCCCACAACCCCCCACCCCCCACAGCACACCCACCCAACACCACCACAAACCACCCCACCCACCCCCCACAACCCCCACCCCCCCCCCCATCAACCCCCCCCCAACCAAAAACCCCCCACCCAATACACCACCCCCCACCCCTCAAACCAAGACCCCCACCCACGACCCCCCACCCACCCCCCCACCAACCCCCCACCACCCCCCCCACACCCCGCCCCCCACACCGCCCCAGCCCCCCCCACCCCCCACCACCCCCCGCCCCACCCCACACAACACCCCCCCCCCCAACCCCAAACCCCCCCCCCCCCCCCACACCCCACCCACCCCCCCCCCACACCCAACCCCAACCCCCACCCAAGACACAAACCACCACCCAACACCCCCACAACCAACCACCCAAACCCAACCACACCCCCACCCCCCCAACCCCCCCCCCCAACAACACAAAACCCCCCCCACAACACAAAAAAACCCCCACACCAACCACCCCAACCCCACCCCCAACCCCCACCCAACCCACCCACACAAAACCCACCACACCCCCACGCCCCAGCCACCCAACCCCAAACGCCCCAAAACCCAAAAACCCCCCCACCCAACCACCCCCCACACCACACCCACCCGAACCCCACCACACCCAAAACAACACGCCCAACCACCACCCCAACCCCCAACCCCCCCCCCCAATAACACAACCCCCAACACCCCCCACCCCCCCCACCACCCGCCGAACACCACCCACCACCCCCCCCACCCCCCCACCCCCAACAATCCCCCCCCCACCCCCAGCCCACCCCCCCCCACCCCCCCAACACAACCCAACAACCCGCCACCCCAACACAACACCCACCACCAACCCACCCACACCACCCCACACCACCCCCCCACAAAACACCCCCCCCACAACCCCCCCACCCAACACCCCCCCAACCACCACCCCCCCCCACCGACAACCACCCCCCACACCCCACACCCCACACGACCCCCCCCACCCCACCCCAAACCCACAGCCACCGCCCCAAACACAAACAAAACAACAACAAACCCCAACAACAACCCCCAACCCCCCAATCCCCACCCAGCCCCACCCCCCCAACCACAACCCCCCGACCCCCCACCCCCCCCACCCACAACCACCACACACCCACAAACCCCCCACCCCCCCCCACCCCACCACCCCCCACCCCCCCCACCCCACACCCCCCCGCACAGCCCCGAAACACACCCAAACCCCCCCACCCGCACACCCCACCCCACCCCACCAAAACCACCACCCCACCAACCCCCCCCAACCACCCACAGCCAACCCCCACGGCACCACACCCACCCACCCACACAACCCCCCGCACCCACACCCACCAACACGCACCACCCCACCGCCCCCCAAACACACCAACCCACACACCCCCCCACCCCACACCACCAACCCCCCCCAACCCACCCCCCACCACCACCCCCCACCCAACACCCCCCAACCCCCACCCAAACCCCCACCCACACCGCCCCACCCCAACCACCCACACCCACCCCCCACCACGCCCACCCCACCACCCCCCCGCACCCCCCCCACCCCCCCCCCCAAAACCACCCCACAAACCCCCCCCAACCCCCCCAACCAACACCCCACACAAACCCCACCACACCACCCCCACCCACCCCCCCCCCCCCCACCACCCCCAACACCACCACCCCCCCCACCCCCCCAACACCCACCCCCCGCCACAACCCCCACCCCCACCCACCCAACTCCCCCACCCCACCCACCCAACCACCCCCAAACCACCCAAAAACCAACCACCCCAAACCCCCCCCCTACCCACACACGCCCCAACCCCCCACCCCCACACCCACCCAACCCCACAACCACCCCCCCCACCCACCCCCCCACACACACCACCCCCCACCCCACCCACGACACCCCCCCCCACCCCCCCAACCCACCCACACACAAACCCCCAACCACCACCAGCCCCACCCACCCCCCCCACCAGAAACCGACCCCCCCCCCCCCCCAAACCAAACCACCCCACCCCCCCCACAGCACAGCCACACACCAAACACCCCCTACCCCCCCGCCAACCCCCACCCCCAAAAAACCCAAAACAAACCCACACACCCACACCCCCACCCCCCACCACCGACCCCCCCCACCCACAAACCCCACCCCCACCCAGCACACCACCCCGCAACACCACCCCCCCCCACCCACCCCCACCAACCCCAAAACCCCCCCACACAAACCCCCAGCCCCCCTCAACCGAGCCCCCCCCGCCCCCCACCCCCAACACGCCACCCCAACCCGCCCAACCCCCCACCACCCAACCACCACCCAGAAACCAGCCCGCCCCCCCAAACGCCACCCACGAAACCCCACAGAACCCACCAAAGCAACCCCCCCCCCAAACAACCACCCACACCCCCACCCCCCCACCCCACCCCACACAACCCCCCCCCCCCCACCGCCCAAACCCCACAACACCCCAACACCAACCCCCACCACCCGCACACCCCCAAACACCAACCCACCCAACCCACCACCCCCCCCCCAACCACCACTCACCCCCCCCCCCCACCAGCCCCCCCCACCCCCCACCAAACCCCCACCCCCAAACCCACACCCCCACACAACCGCCACCCCCAACCTAACCAACACCACCCCCACCCACCAACCACGCCCGCGCCCCCCCCCCCACCCCCACCCCCCCAAACCCCACCCCCCCCCCCCCCCCACCAAAACCACACCCACCCCCAACCCCCCCCAACCCGCCCCCCCACCCCCACACCCAAAAAACCACCCACCCCACCAACCCCCCCCCCCCCCCCCCCCCACAACCCCGCCAACCCACCCCACCCCCCCACCCCCCCCCCCCCCCCCACAAACCACCCCACCCGCCCCACCCCGGCACACACCACAAACACCACACCCACCCCGACACCCCCCACCACAAACCCCCACCCCACCCCGCCCCCCCACCCCCCCCCCGCCACACAACACCACACCACCACCACCCGCCCCCGGCCCCCCCACACACAACGGCCCCCCACCCCCAGCCCCCACACCACACCCCCCCCCACCCCGAAACCCCACACGCACACCCCCCAACCCAGACCCCCCCCCCCCAACCGTCCCTCACCCACAAACCCCCCAACCCCCCCCAACCCCCCCACGCCCTCCAAACCCCAACCCACCGCCCCACAACCCCCCACCACCCCCCCCCCCACCCACCCCCGCCCCCCCCCCCACCGCCCCCCCAACCCCCCCAACCCACCACCACACCCCCCCCCTCCCCAACCCCCAGACTCCCCCCCCCCACACACCCCACCCAAAAACAAAACCCACCCCAACACCACTACCAACCCCCCCAACAACCCCAGCCCCCCCCCCAACCAGACCTCACCCCGTACCCCCCCCCACTCCACACCCCAGCCACCCCCCCCACCGAACCCACCCCCAACCCCCACCCACCCACACCCCCCCAACCCCCCCTACACCCCACAAACACCCCGACCCCCAACCCACCCCACTACCCCAAACCCCCCAAGAACGACCCCCCACAACCCCCACCCCACAAACCCCCCCAGCCCCAAACCACCACACCCCCCAACACCCCCACCGAACCACCCCCACCCCCAGACCACACACCCCCCCCCCCACCCCAGCACCACCCCCACACACCCCCCCCCAAACCTCCCCACCACCCCCCCCAACCCCCCCTCCCGCCACCCCCACCCCCAACCCCCAACCCACCGCAAACCCCAACCCCCCCCACGCCACCCACGCACACCACGACCCCCCCCCACCCACACCACCCACACCCCCCAACCCCCCAGAACCCCCCACCACACAGCCCCGCCACCCCCACTCACCCCCCCCCCCGCCCCACCCACCCCCCACACCCCACCACCCCAACCCACCCCCAAACCCCACACCCCACCACCAACCACCCCCCCCACCCACCAACAACACCACCTCCCCAACCCGCCCCACCCCCACCGCCACCCACCCAGCCAACCAGCAACCCCACCCACACACCCCTCACCACGCCACCGCCCACCCCCCACACAAGACGCCACACAACCACGACCCAATCGCCCACTCACCACCCCCACCCCCCACCGACGCAACACAAACCCCAACCCCCACACCCCACACACCCCCCCGACACACCCCCCCTCCCCCCATCCGCGACAACCCCCAACGCCACCACCCCACCCCCAACCAACCCACACACACCCCCCCCCACCCACACACACACACCACCCCCCCCCAACCCACAGCACCACCGCAACCCCCCCCGCCCCCCCCCACCCCCCAACCACCCCCCCCCACACGCACGCCACCCCCCAACCCCCATAACCACACCACACCCGCCCCACACACAACCACCCACAAACCACCCCCCACCCCCCCGCACCCACCAAACCAAACCCACCACCCACGCACCCGCCCCACACACCAACACAACCAAAACAACCCGCACCCACGCCCAAGCACCCACCAAACCCCACCCCCAAAACCACCAACCCCCCCAACCACCGCACACAAACCGCACAAACCAACCCCCCACTCACCAACCCCCACACACCAACCCACAACCCCCCCCACCCCACCCACAACCCCCCCACAAACCAACCCAAACCCACCACAAAACACCCACAACACACACACCCACCCACCCCCCCACCACAAACCCACGCCCCCAGCCCCCCAACCCCCCCCCCCCACCCCCCACCACCGCACGTAAAACCACCCCCCCACCGCCAGCCCCACACCCAACACACCCCAACCGACCCCCCCCAACCCCGCCCCCCCCCACCCCCAGACGCAAACCAGAACCCACACCCAGCCACGCCCCCCCCCGCCCCCCCCACACCACCCCAACCCCAACCCCCCCACCGACCCCCCGCACCCCACCCCAGACCCCGACCCCCCACCCACCCCCCCCCCACACGCCCGCCAACCACCCCAGAGCAGCCCCCCCACCCTACCCCACACACCAGAACCCCAACAGAAACCGCACAGCCACCCCACCAAAAAACCGCACCCCTCAACACCCCCCCCCCAACCCACCGACCCCCCACTCAACCCCCCACCCCCCCGCCCCCCAACCCCACCCACCCCACCACCCGAACCAAACACCACCCCCAAACCATCCCCCCCACCCACCCCACCCCCACCCACCACGCCCCCCACCCCCCCCACTCACCCCCCCCCACCCCCCCCCCCCCCCCAACCCCCACCCACACCACGCACCCACACCCACCACAGCCCCCCCCAAACCCCCCCACCCCCACCACCCACGCCAATCCCAACCCACCCCCCACCCCCCCACCGCCACCACCAACATACCCCCCCCCGCCTCACCCACCCCACCCCCCCACCAACAAACCCCCACCCCACCCACCACCACCCACCAAACCCACCCACCAACCCCCCCCCCCCCCCCGCACCCCACACCCCACCCCCCCAACCCAGCCCACCGCACAACCACCGACCCCCCGCCACCACACAAGAAGTATCAAGAAACGACCAAAACAAAGAACAAATAACAAGTAAAGAAATAAAACATATAAACCAAACCCAAATTGAACACAAAACAAAACCAAAACAACAACAAAACCAATAAGAACAAAACCAAACAACGTAAAATACATAAAAAACAAGATAAACAAAATCAAAGAGAAAGAAACCCCCAAAATACAAAGCTAAATAAAAAAGAATAAAAAACAAAAATTAACCAAAACCAAGAAAATAAAAAAAAAGCACCAATAAAAAAAACTAAGCGAGATAGACAAACAAAATCGCCAAAAAACCAAGAAAAAGACAGAAACAAACGAAAAAACAAAAAACAACCCTAAAGATAGACAAGACACAACAAAAAAGAACAAAAACCAAAAAAAAAACTAAAAACCAAAATATAATAAAACATATAACAAAACATATAAAAAGACACAAAAAACATAACAAGAAAAAACAAAAGCAATCAAAATAACAACATAAAACAAGGTAAAATACCTAATTAAATAGAACAAAAAACATAAAAAAGAAACAACAAAAAAACAAAACACAAAGGCATAAAAACGAACGCAAAAAGGAATACAATACAAACTCTTAATTGGCAGCAAAGTTAACTACTCTCTTTGAAATACTTTCTCCAGCAGATTTTATTCAGTAATTAACAAAGCATAAAATTACATACATTTGACTGAACTAAAAAAAAGCCATATGGCTGAGCATTTTTCTACTCTAAGCTGTACTCTCTCGATTTGTATCTGGTTACCTCCCCATTAGAAAACCATCACCATTTTATTATAACAAAAACAAGCAGTTCTTTCTCCTCAGGCAGTTTCTAATTAAAAGGATATCAGGATTTTTTTTTTTAAAAAATTCAGAGATGCCAACTTTTACCAAAAGCTTACATATTGATGAAATTTTTACTAAGTCAAGTTTGGAATAGTTTTTTTTAATTTGGTTTGTGTAACACTGTCATGTGATAAAGAAATGGCAGGAAGGTGGACTATCAGGATACATGGTCATAGTCTTCCCCCGGCTGCAACGAGGATGTGGTCCCTGGTAGGAGATAGTCCTTTTACTTTCTATCTGCCTACTGCAGTGGGCCATTCGCTATCCATACTTGATGAAATGATTTTGGTGATATTAGTTCTCAGACCCAAAATATGAGTTCTTTTTGAGTAATTTAGAGCAATAGGATTACTCCAAATACATTGAGGTTTTGTGTGTATGCCTCTGTAGATCCCTGAACACCAGAGTGCTATTCCTTCTTAATGGAGAGGAAAGCAGTTTTCTTCATGGTTAGGTCAATTTCCTAGATGCTATTCTTTATTTCAGAATGAAAGTGTGGAAGCGTATTGCACACAGGGAGTGGAAGAGAGCTTTGAAATCAGGTGATCTCTGGTTTGACTCCAGCTCTGTCACTGTGCTCTCAGTGATTTTTGAGTAAATCCCTTAATGCCTAATTTCATTTCCTCATCTGTGAAACAGATGCTGTTACTTGCTATGTGAAGTTGCTGAGAGGACGAATATAATGCTTGTAAAGTGCCTTGGCCCCTGGCTTCTAGGAGGTGCTCAACAGAGCAATAGCTGTGATTGTCTTCTTGACGGAGTTAATTGAGGTGATGGATGGCAGTACCTTGAGAGGAGCCTCCCATCACAATTGGGTTTGTGTTTGCCAGGGAGCTGGGGGCCAGAGTGGTGTGGTAATCTATTATGGAGTCCCAGGAGCCCAAATATCTGGGCCAGTCCCAAGTGCTCAGAGCATGAGGAGGACAAGGAGTACTGGGCTCTCCATCTCACTGGACTGACTGTCAGCCAGTAGGTGTCATTTCAGTCTGAAGATAGCTTGGAAGACCCCACGGGCACTATTCAAGCACTCTTTGGTCAGGTGACCATGTGGGTGAGCCCATTTGAGTCCTGAGAGGCCATTTAGGTCATCCAGGAAGAGTCTCAGAGCTAGTCTGTCTGTGCGCCGGGGTGAGGATCTCTGGCATGTCCGGGGGAGCAGCTTCTGCCCAGAGTATGCCTGACTGGGGAAGGGCCAGGCTACCGGGCACCATTGGGCAGTCTAGACGCCTTGTCCCGGCTATGCCCTGGAGACTCACAGTCCATATGCCACCGGACAGCAAAGGGATTATGAAACTTGAAGGCTTGGAATAAACACACGTAAAATATGATCGGAGCCCTGCACTTTTTGCTAGTGACTTCAGTGGGTGAGGAATTGTGGGCTGGCTGAGAGGTGGCTGCTGTTACCACCATTTGCCTTTGTGCTTCCCCACAACTTGCTGCTGTTTGGGGGAAGGGCTGCAGTTTTGCTGCCTACCTTCTGACAGATACTTCTTATTCACTTTCATGACTTTCAGTACTTGCCGTCCCAGATGGGTGAGCTCAGGAGCTAGTCTGTGTGTCTGATATTAAAATAAAACAATCCAAACAGTCCTCCTAAAATTAACATTAATACCACTAGAAATATCTATTATGCAAATAATTCAGAATAAGGCAAAGACCACTTTGATTAGCTTGCTCTCAGTTTGGCATTTTGGCTAAATGAAATTAATTTATATTTATATGTTCTTTGTATTTTTAAAAGTATATATAAAAATAAACAAAGGACTCAAAAAATCACACTCTTTTCAGGTCTCTGATATAACTGGTACGAAGATATCTGTTGCTCTAATCTTTCTGGAAAGCAAACTAGCTGAGTGTAACCAAAGTCATAAAATTATTCGTAGCTTCTCTGATCCCTGGCTGGTCAATTTTAGGACTCTATCTAAGGAAATAGCTTCTCTCCCGGAACAGGAGAACTAAAAGTGCGCTTCATGACTGAACATTTATAATCAGCTGAAGTGGAAGCCTGTGAGGGGTGCAGCCAGGAAGGCTAGTGTGTTACACAGGACTGAGGTGTGGTCCTAGGAAGCAATGCTGCCTGGGTTGCCCTCTGAGGAGAGGCTGTGAGGGGAGGAAAGGGTGCTCCCCAGATGGTGTGTACACCCCAGATGGTGTGTACATCATGATTATGACCACGTGGCTGAGAGCCACCCACAGTTTTTACACACTCCTTACTCCAGCAGCTGCAGTTGGAGTTTCTCTGGGAGCTCATTAGGACTCTCCCCACACCGGGGGTTGGGGAGGGGTTCCTGACCATTTTCGAACCTGGGCCCCTATTGTTCTAAGTTTGCGTCTCTATCAATTTAGAACAATGGAAAGGGGGTGAATGTTTACTTACTTATTTCTTTGTTTCCCTTTAAAGTTGCTTGAATTTATATAGAAATAAAACCATGTTAAACACTATGGTGGTTCTTTTTTTAAGACCGTGAGTGTATGTATGATCTTGTACTATTTAGAAAAGCGAGCTGAGTGTCTATGTGCTTCAGAGTAGCCCAGCATCTGACATCTTTCTCTCAATTGAATATGAATAGTTTGCATTTTTAATTAAAAATCACACATGTACTTTTGAGATTCCTGAAGTTCCTGGATTATAAAACTCCCTAATTCTGGAGAGACTGAGGATTTTATGTAGGCTAAGGTTTTCAAATGAGAATGTCCAGTTGGTAGAAAGTCATGTATGCGTGTGAGTCCAAATACTTTTGTGCTGAAACTTAAATAAATGTCAGTGAGCTTTCACTAGTGAATGTTCTAGAGAATTGCAGGAAGGCTGGTTGTTGAAGAGCCATGCACTAGATTCTACCTGTATGTGTGTATTTACACACGGCCACATGCATTTTACTACCCTCATGTATATAGTCAAAGAAATACATGTGCATGTATACACACATTCTTTCATATCACTTCTTGTCTGATTTGGCACCTTCCAAAACTGTCATTTTGAGGTGCCAGAATAAGTTTTATTTTGGCTTTTAGATGATAGCCTCCAGAGGAATGACGTCCACAATTACTCATCGTCTCTGGGGTCAACAAAATGTCCACAGTACTTGGGAACAGTCAGGTCAGTTGGAGTCGCATGCTTCCAGGAAGACAGAAACCTTCTTGTACGGTTGTCTGTTTTTATTTTCATAGACAGGTGGTTGATGGCTGTTTTATTTCTCACAAATATGGCTTTCGTTTTTGGAGGAAAAACTTGGAATAAGTAGTGACTTACTTCATAGATGCTCTGCCCTTCTCCCCGACCCCACCAGTGGAGGCTGACATTGCCCCTTCCACTCCCCACTTCTCAGCTCTGGGACATCGGTGAGTTCCCCAGGAAGGATGCAGATGAGGACAACCATGTACCTGCCCTAAGTGGGGAAACCAGGCATGTGTACAGATAAACTTAATAGAGAGGCAAAAATGAAGTGTGTTAGAAACATGGAAGTGTGGAGATTGTTCAGACCTCTCTTGGGTGATTACAGTGGACTCCTTGATCTTTTAGCTAATAAAATGAGTGGAAAAATATTTCATAAGCGTACAATATGCAGTAGGAAAATAGAGTACTGCTTACTTAAAAGTCTGAAAAACACTGCTGTACTGCTTGTGTGCAATCACAACTGGGGTTTAGACACCCACTATCTTATATTGTGTATTCCAAAAGGAGTCTAACATGTGTTTCTGACTCCACAGCCAGCAATCTTTCTAGCACAACTTGTGATCCTCCCTGGCTTAGACTCTTTCGGCTGTGGGAGAAGATTCCCACCTCTTTGTGTGCCATTGAAGGCTTTTAGGATCTGGGCCTGCAGCCCCGTCTGTCACTGGCTATCCCTGGTTGCCACTGATCCCTACCACCAGCCATACTGTACCATACGCTCCTTTGGCTTTTGGAATTTGAACAAAATCTAGCTTAACTCAGACATGCCCTCTGGGACTGTATTGCTGTCATCATTTAAGGAATCAGAACTGTAGTGAAGAGTATTTGTAAATCAGCTTTACATACAGTTTTCAAAATAGTCATGCATACAAACATATATAAGGTGTATTTGTCATTCACCATTCATTGAAGTGTTTATTATGTTTATTATGTCCTGTTGTGTCCCTCCCAGGGAAGAATCAACCAAAGTCCTATCAGCTTTCTCTAGGAAGGCTTTCTATAGAGGACATGTGTATTAGTTATATGTTGCTATGGAACAAGTTATCTCAAAATTTAGCAGCTTAAAACAACAAGCGCATTATTGTACACAGTATCTGAGGATCAGGAATCCATGTACAGCTTAGCTGGGGTTCTGAGGTTGCAGGCAAGCTGTTGGCGGGAGCTGTGGTCATCTGAGGCTTGACTAGGAGGGCCCTGCCTCTAAACTTGCTCATGTGGTTGCTGGCAGGTTCATTTCCTCTTGGCTGTTGGTCTGAGGCCTCAATGCCTCACCACATGGACCTCACCGTCAGCTGCCTGAGTCTCCTCACAGCATAACACCTCTCTTCCCCCAGAGTAAGTGATTCGGGAGAGGGGATCCAAGACAGAGACCAAACTTTATGTACAACCAGAAAATAAGTGGCACCCAAATACCTCGATTTAAAAGAAATGGGACAGCAAGCATGGGAGCCTTTCTTGATAATAATGGCCCCTTTTTTCCATTTTGAGCCATATGAGATTCCCTACATGCTGGGGGGATGATAACTGCTCTAGGCAGATGCTTGTGTATTTCATGATCTGGTCCATAAGCATTGTTGGAAAAAAGTACAAATTAAAAGGAAACGAGTCTTGGCTAAAGGGGCAAAAAAGGTAAGTACAATTTCATCCTTTAGATCTCAGATTCTCTTTCTCTTGACTTTATTCCAATGTATGTCTATTACTTCCTTGAACATCCCACTGGTAGCAGGCGTGGCTGCCAGCCGCCAAGAGTCCTAATGATTCCCAGCTCCTGGGACTCCCCCTTGTGCAGTCTTCTCCCGCATAGTACCAGGGTGGTCTGTGGGATGCTATGTCACTTTCTGAAATCCAGTAAAAAGGTTTCTGTCTTTTTTACCTCGTTGGTGAGTGACTGGGGAGTGGGACCCTTGGGCCCTTTGGTTAATATGACTCTGGTGTCCCAGTGAAAGTCTTTTGTCATTCTCAGGCTGACTGCAGCAGTGGTCCAGGGCAAAGAGTGTGTGTCATTGACGAGATTGGGAAGATGGAGCTCTTCAGTCAGCCTTTCATTCCAGCTGCTCATCAGACGCTGTCTACCCCAGGGACTATAATCCTTGGCACAATCCCAGTTCCTAAAGGAAAGCCACTGGCCCTTGTAGAAGAAATCTGAAACAGAAAGGACGTGAAGTTGTTTAATGTGAGTACAGCCAGTCCTCCATCACCTGTGGAAATGGAGCCGATGATCTGAAATAGCAGGTGGCTCTAAAATATATCTTTGGTTTTGAGTTACCATTTTTTCCCTCCCATGCAGAAATATAGGTGAGTCTAATTTTCTAGAAATGTATAGAACTTAAATTATACCTCTAATTGATTAAAAAAAACAGACTCGCTTATGGGAGAGCCTCCTGACGGTCACAGTTATTCTGGTTGCTTTTTTCTTCCATCTCCCCCACCAGACACTAGGATCTCTCTGGCATCAGAACTGCCTGAGCTAAGGTACTTGTTCTAAGCTTATTTCCTCTCAGATGAAAAGGCCAGGTTGGGATACAGAGGCAAATTTTTTTTGTTTTGTTTTAAAGGTTTCCCTTTTAAAGCTGACCCACTTCTGCTTGTGGGGAGAAGAGGCTGTGGATGCGTTTGGAGGCACAGCTTCCAGGTGCTGAAGAGCGCACCGTCCAGTTGAACTTCCCGCAGTGAGGGAAATGTACTCTCTACATTGCTGAGAACAGTAGCGACTAGCCACATCTGGCTATTTAAATTTAATCACATTTAAATTGAATTAATTATTTAATCATTTAATAATCAAATTTAAATGGAATTAAACATTCAGTTTCTCAGTCACTCTGACCACATGTAAGGTGCTCTGTGGCCTCGTGTGGCTGCTGCATTTGCCAGTGCAGCTGGAGGGTCTGCTACTCAATGTGAGGCTTGCAGAATGGCAGCACAGGCATCACCAGGGAGTGGGCCTTGCCCTGGTCCGAGGAGTCACACTCTGGGGGATGGCCCCATTATTTCTCTTGGCAAGTTCTCCCGTGGTTTTTAGGTCTCCTGCACTTTGAGAAGCACTGCTATAGACCACATGTGAGAGATGAGGGGCTAGGGCTTGTTAACCAGTGGCAGTGTCTGGGCCAGTCGTAAGGGACTCATGGCATTGCTGGCACTTTATCTAAATTCTTGCCTTTCCTTCCCTGTTGTCTCTCTGTTTTCCTCTCAGTCAGATACCGCCTCTCCCCAATCCCTGCCCTTAGTTTCTTTGAGTCAGTGATAGCTGTGCTCTAGGCTGATCTCTGCTCACACGCCTTACTCCCCACCCCCAGTTGAAAAGCTCCCTGGCCCTATAGGTGCCAAGTGAACAAGTCAGGCAGGCAGGGCCACTCCTATCAGGGGGAGTGGAGAGTGAGTACCTGGGAGCACCTTCCATCATGATCATTTTCATCACTGAGTAAAGTGTCACCTTGGCCCACTGGCCCAAGTGGCGGTATCCACATGTTGCCACCAAAGAATCCTGGAGTGTGGCGGTAAACAGCCATTAAGGTTAGACCAGCCAGACTTGGAAAAATATGTGCACTTCTTCATTTATTTATTTATTCATTCATTTGGTCAATAGCGATCGAGCACTTACTGTGTGCTAGGTGTCATTCTAAGTCTTGGGATACTGTGGTGAACGAGACTGACCAAGTCCCTCCTCTCATGGAGCTTACATTCGAGTGGAGGAGCTGGATACCAAAAATGTGAACAGACAAGTTAAGCAATTTCAGATACTGATAAAGGCAAAAATAAAGAAACCAGGCAATGTGGTAGTTGGGGGCAGGAGTAGCAAGGGTGATCAGGGAAGGTCTCTTCAAGGAGGTGGCATTTGAGAGCCCTGAAAAGTCTGTGGGGTTCTTCAGAGTTTCATGTCGTCTTCTCTTACTTTACATTTTTGGTTGTGATTATAGAGTTTCCGTGGAAATCGAGGCAATGAAAGATCATGAAAGAAAATTAGTTTTCAGGTCAGATAGCTTCTAGGCTGGAAGACCGGGAAATTGCTGATGTTAGACTCCAGGGATTGACTAGCTCTACAAACTAATCTCATCTAACAGTCCTAAGGAGGGATTGAAGGGAGCTGAATGTGATGCCCAGAAATAAACTTTGTGTCTTAGGACCGACCACACCACATTTCTTCCTCTCTCTGAGACTCAAAATTATTCTCCAGGCAAGATAATCATTGCTTCTAAGGATCTGTAAATAAAACAATTAGCTTTGAGTTAATTAAGTAAGAGATAGGGGCTGACATACCCTGTTTTTTTTTGTTGTTGTTGTTGCTTTGGGATTTGTGTGGTCCTTGTGTTCCAGTTTTATTATTTTTTTAATTTAGCTTATTTTTTTTAAGGGAGAGGGACAGAGTCTTGCTCTGTTGCCCAGAGTAATCTGTGCTGGATTACAGGTGTGAGCTACTGTCCCTGGCCTTTTCCAGTTTTATAAATCAAGAAGCTCATTTTCTTTTTTTCTGAGACAAGGTTAGTCTCTGTCGCCCGTGCTGGATTGTAGTGGCATGCTCTTGGCTTGCTGCACCCTCTTGGCTCGCTGCATCCTCTGCCTCCTAGATTGAAGCCATCCTCCACCTCACGCTCCCAAAAAGCTGGGACTACAAGCATGTGCCACCACACCTGGCTCATTTTTGCATTTTTTTGTAGAGATGGGGTTTCACCATGTTGCCCAGGGTGATCTCTAATTCATGAGCTGAAACAATCCACCACCTCAGCCTCTCAAAGTATTGAGACTACAGGCATGAGCCACTGTGCCTGGCCAAGAACCTCATTTTCTTTATCTGCAAACTTAGGGGTTGGATTAGATACATTTTTTGGTTCTTTCCATTGTTCACATGCGATAAAGTATCCAAATCCATTTTTGAGAGTGGCCTTCACATTCAGTACTTAGTCCATGGTTTAGGCACATGTGAGGCATGATCTCTGCCCTCAAGAAAAACAGACCATGGGGCAATCAAAATCCAGGGGCAGGGAAGGGAGAGATCTGTGTGAGCAGTGGTAGGGGGGAGAGGTGTCCAAAGGAAGGGGTTCTTGAGTGGGCTTTTGAAGGAGGAAATGGGAAAAAGAAGGGAGAACATTCCAGGTAAGAAAATGAGCTATGAAAAGGGGTCAGAAGCAGCCTCCCCTTGCTACCAGCTGAACATGCATAGTGTGAAGATGAGACTGAGCTCATGATAGGGGGAAATATACCACACAAATTAGTAATATTATCTAGACTTATTCTTCATAATGTTGGGTGAACAGAGTACTTTCCAAAAACACCTGAAAACTCTTCCAGTGTTAGACAAGATGGAGTAGACACACTTGTGTTTATTTTTCCTGCTAATTGCAGCCAGAAACCTTGGATGTTATTTATAATACAAGGACAAGAAGACCTGAAAGGTGAGGAGAAAAAGTCTGACTGACTAGCAACCTAAGGACCTAAGAAACAACACAACAGGCACAACTGAAAATCATTTGTCATGCCAAGGATCAGGAATATCTAAACCTGAGTGAGAAAAGGGCATCAGCAGATCTCAACAGCAAGATGACTCAGATAGTGGAATTATAGGGCAAGGATTTGAAAACAGCCATCATAAAAAATACTTCATAAAATTACAGATACATACAGATACACATGAAACAAATGTAAAATAGTGTCAGCAAAGAACTGGAAAGTTTCAGCAAAAACCTAGAAGATAGAAGAATCAAGTGAAAATTTTAGAACTATAAAATACAATAGCCAAATAAAAAAGTCACTGATTGGGCTCATCAGCAGAATAGAGATGGCAGAAGAAAGAATCAGTGAACTTGAAGGTAGAACAATAGAAATTACCTGACAAAGAGCAGACTTAAAAAGAAATGAACAAAATTAACAGTTTCTGGGACCTGTGGGACTATAACAAAAGGTGTGACATTCACGTCATTGTAGCACCAGGAGAGGAGTGTGGGGCTGAAAAAGTGTTTGAAGAAGTAATGGCTGCATTTTTGTCATATTTGACAAAAGACATAAACCTACATTTTCAGTGAACCCCAAGAGGATAAACTCAAATTCATGCCAAGACATACCATAGAAAACCAAACACCACATGTTCTCACTCATAAGTGGGAACTGAACAATGAGATCACTTGGACTTGAGAAGGGGAACATCACACACCGGGGCCTATCATGGGGAGGGAGGAGGGGGAGGGGGGAGGGATTGCATTGGGAGTTATACCTGATGTAAATGATGAGTTGATGGGTGCAGCACACCAACATGGCACAAGTATACATACGTAACAAACCTGCACATTATGCACATGTACCCTAGAACTTAAAGTATAATAATAATAATAAAAAGATTTAAAAAATAAATTTAAAAAAAAACTTCTGAAAATTAAAGTCTTGAAAGCAGTGAAAGGAAAGCAGCACCTTACCTATAGGGTAAAAACAATACGAGTGACAGCAGATTTCTCAGGAGAAACCACGAAGGCCAGAAGGAGGTGGTACAACATTTTCCAAGTGTTGAAGCAACTGTCGACTCTTAATTCTATAAGACATTCACAGATGAAGGAAAACTAAGGGAATTTGTTGTAATAGAACTGCTCTAAAAGAATGGCCAAAGGAAGTTCTCTTATCAGAAAGGAAATGGTAAAAGGAGACCTGGAACATCAGGAAGGAAGAATGAACAATGGGAAGAGTAAAACTGTGAATGAGTGTAGTGGGCTTTTCTTCCTCTGTTGAGTTTTCAAGAATTATGTTTGACAGTTGAGGCAAAACGATAACATTCTCTCGTGTTTAAAAAAAAAAAAAATAGCTGAAAAAAAAAGAAAAGAAAGAACAGTACCTAAGAAGGAAAATAAAATCTCACTGATACAATCTTTGGCACCTCCTATTACATAGTAAAGCATCAGTAGAAGAAATTGGTGATGGAGTATTTTTATTCATCTATTCAGTAAATATTGAGCACCCACTGTATGTCAGGTACTGTTCTATCCACTGGAGTTCTAGCAATGAACAAAAGAGAGGGAGAACCAGACATCATTTTATCAGTAACCCATTCCTGCCATAACTCCCTCCCTCCCACTGTAATGGCATTAATCCATTCATGAGGGATTGCCTCATTCATGAGGCAATGCCCCCAGGACCTAATCACCCCTTAAAGGCCCCACCTCTACGTGCATGGGGGTTAAGTTTCCAACACATGAAATTTGGGAGACACAGTCAAATCATAGCAGGTGACTTAAGGTTCTTCGATAATTTGTTTTTCAGAACTCTAAGAGGTTATTACCATTGTATCCCGTTGAGTTTTATCCCATTGTATCCCAATGAGTGTGTCATTGATTGATTTTGCTGCCTTCTAGTTAATGTCAAAACATTGACAATGTTATCAACAACTTTAGATCTTTCTCAAGCTGGCAGCTTCATAGTATGACTAAGCCTTTTGTTTAGACCATGGGGTGTACATGTTCTTGGCAGCAGTGAGTGGATATTATCTGGTCTTCCAGGCTGCTTGCATTCTACCTCACTGCCTTCTAACTTGTATAATATGATCAGTGTCTGTATGCCCTGCTCAGTCTCCCCTTCCCGCTTCTTGGTTGTTGAAGAAGTTGAGGTGGTGATATCACAAGTTTGGTTTCCCATCTGGTTGGCCTAGGTACTGCGAGAGATAGTACTTGACTGACCTGCTGGGCACAGATGCAATACCAGGTACCAGGTCCTGCTTATGTTCTGACTTTAACAACCCCAAACCTGAAAACATGGATGAAACAGGCAGGGGAAGAAATGCCTCTTAGTATATAACTACATGCAAGAAAGCAAAACAAAACCACAGGCATTTCCTTGAAACTGTGGGAAGGGCCCCCAACATTCCTAATAAGCAAGGGATTGGATCTGGAGGCCACAGGATGAATGAGATGTGGCCTCTGACCCCATGGAGCTCACAGTCTTATCTTGACTGTGCCCAGTATAAATTCTTACCAAGGGCCCTCCTACAGCCACTGGGCAGGTGCAGGGGTTCAGGTTCACTCAGCTTCCTTTCTTTCTCTTAAGACTCCAGTGCAGAAAAAAAGAATGGTTGGGATTACCTTTTTCTTTCTGCAGTGTTCTTTATTTCCTTTTCCTGTTCCCAGCTCCCAGTTCCCTCTTCTAATTAGCCTCTCAGGAAAGACTTTCTACAACCAAAATTCTGGCTGTTGAATAAAAAGTAGACTAGAATTTCACATACGGCAAAGACTCCTGAGGCTGGCAGATGCTGTGATCCTTGTTCTTGCGTTTGGGAGTGTGCCTTCCTCATACAGAGAATATCAGAACTGAATACTGTAGAGAGTTTCACATCAACATCTTACTGCATACTTTTCAGAAATAATCTTAGGGAAATCAAAGGGAGTATCAAAATACTAATATTGGAGTGTTTGTATTCTGCTCATTAATTTTCAAATTTTTAATTTGTAATTGATATAATTGTACATATTTATGGGGTACAGTGTGATGTTTCAATGCATACATATACCGTATGATGATCAAATCAGGGTAATTTCCATATCTATCACTTTAAATTATCATTTTTTGTGGTGATGACATTCAAAATCTTCTCTTCTAGCTATCTTGAAATATACACGACCTTGTTATTTGCTCTGTAGTCACCGGACTGTGTAATAGAAGACCAGAGCAAATTCTCCAACTGTGTATCACCGTCCACTCTCACAGAGCCTGGCTGGTCAGAAGCTACTGCAATCACTGCTGAGCTCAGAGTGGACGAAAAGGGCCCCTGTGGTGCCCACCTCTGTGTTGCCTCCTTTCTACCTCAGGTGGATTCCTTGGTTGCAAACAACAGGAATGGACTTCAGCTAATTTAAGTGAAAACAGCATCAAAAAGCCTTATAGGCTTTGGAGTTGTCCCATGAAGCCAAAGGAAAAGCTGACTGTCCTCATTTCAAGTGGAGCCAGAGCTGCCCGGGATTGACGCAGCCAGGACCAGTCGAGATGGGATCGGCTTCCGGCTGCGTGAGCTCACTCCTCTTGGGGTGCAGATCTCAGAGAAGTCGCCAGGGCCTGGCTTGCCCACTCATTGGCTGGGGGCAAGTTTCCTAGACCGGGCAGTCTCCGAAAGACAATCAGAGCACTCTTCCAAGAAGGGTGAGCAGATACCAGGAAGCAGAATTGATGAGGTCCGCTCTGCATCTCCTCCTCGGACATGTATTGGCACCTTCTGTATGCCAGGCCCCCTCTCCAGATACAACCACCCTGAACCTCAGAAGGCTTCCAGATGTACTCCCCACTCTTACCAGCAACCTTGGCTCAGCTCCTTCTCCATGGCTCACCTGTTGAAATTACGTCCAGGCATAAGCACCCCTGGAAGACTTTCCTGCCCCTGACCCCCACACACGCCCCTGTTCCTGCCTGCCCCCCCAGACTCCTTCATTGTCCTCATTCATGCCTGTCCTGTCCTGGTCTGCGAGCTCCATGAGGTCAGGGTCCTTACCTGTGGTACTTCTCTATTCGCATCTCCGTGCCTGGCTCCTGCTTGCCCTTCCACCCAATCAGCGTGTGTGCAGTGCATGGATATTATATGGGCCAAGGAGGAAGGCACCACGATGGGAGCAGAGATGGCCCTTCCTTCACCCTGGGGCACTCGGGATGGTGTGGTAGTGAAAGAAAAATAAACAGATCATCAGGTAAAGCTCCGGTGAACTCTTTGTTGCTTTTGTGTGTTTTTGTAATGGTGTAAGTGATAGAGAACACACTGTGGTCAGGAGACCTGAGTCACAGTCTCTACGGAGGCACCCTCACTTCTCTGGCTCTCCCACTTCTCCATCTTTCAAATGAGCACTTGAAGTTTGTGGAGAGGCGAGTAGATGACTGGGCATCCCAGAATTCTGGGCGCTTCGCTGCTGCTCTGCTGGCTGCTCTCCCGGGCCCCGCTGACTCCCAGGCTCTCCTCCTCGCTTCACTCCGACAGTTCAGTTCCTTCCATTCAGGACAGGTCATGCTCAGGCGTCCTGCCCTGTCCTGCATGCCCATCATCCGTCCCGGTATGCCTCATAGGGCTCACTTCACAGCTCTCCCCATGGTTGGCTGAAATCTGTCTGGGATCCAAACCCACTTTGACTTTTCGAGCTGTCACTTGGCAGAAGCTGGTGCTGGGGCTCAGTGATACCTGTCCTGTTTCTGAGTGCTCCTGAGGAGCTGGGCCTCCTTCCTGGGTGACAAAACATACCTCACCCTCTCCCAGCCTTCCAGGCTTTTCTTTAAGATTGAAGAGGAAAGGAGTTCTGAAGCCTGCTCTCTCGCTTCTTCCCACAGGTCACCAAGGAAAACAGAAACCACCTTCTGCCAGATATCGTGACATGTGTGCAGAGCAGCAGGAAGTGAAGACATGTGCGTTCCTGCCTCCCATGAAGGAGTGCCCAGTTCAAGAGGAGCCCAATGGAGCCCTCCTGTCGAGGCTGTATGCCTATGGGGTTATGGAACCTTGTGGGCTTTTCTAGAGAAAACTCAACAGCTGTTTTCCATAAAATGTTTAAAAGATCAAATTGGCCTTAATGCTGGATTGTCTGTACAAGATTAACAATCCATTGTGGCTTATTTATGCTTAAAGATTTCTTGTTTATTTCCTCTTGCAGTCATGCACATGATTTGGGTAAATTATGAGATGAGAAATGGTTTTCAGAGTATTAGATGGAATTCGCCCCCGTTGAAGTTTATAAATGTGTTCAGGGGAAGGGGGAGGAAAGAGTTCACTGCCTAATCAGTTTTGCAAGTCATGAAAATTAAATTCCTCTCCAGGTGTAGCTTCAGTCTCATGCAACTTAAAGTGATAACAGTTAATTTGATTTTTTAAAAAATATTATTCCAAAAGAAAACCATTTTAGGTCATCTCTGCCAGCTCTTACTGTTCGTTTCCTTACTGCTTAATAAATATAAAAATAAATCTGATGGTTACAGACAGGAGGCATTGTGCGGGAGGAATACACAACCTTTAGAAGTGTTGATAGCATCTGATATTCAGCCGACCAAATGACAAGAGCTCAGGCCCACGGGTTTGCACAAGAGCACTGCTTTGCCTTAGTCTACTCGGGAGCAATTTTGAATCTTTCTATGCCTAGTTTCCCTTCCAGAAAAGCAGGGAGTGACTGTCATCTCAGGAGAGTGATGTCACAGCCACGGAAGGAAACTGTCAACCACTCCACACAACTGCGGAGAGTGCCTAGTGCCAGGGGCTGGGCTTTTCAGGAATCATGGTGTAGAGATGTGGAGCTCAGCCCACAACAGGGGTACTATAAAAATAAAGTAGGCAAGTAGGAAAGACCACTGAAACCCCAGAATTGAGAGAGGATAAAAACTTCCCTCCAAGTGGTGGATGGTACTGGAGTGATAAACAGTTCAGTGTTTGTAGGTCATTTTTGGTGAAGATCTATGAATTTCCAGGATTTTTTTAAACAAATTAGCATTGGCTACAAACCCACTGGCATAAGCAGCAGTGTGCTTTCTCTCTAACTGTGGACAAGTCAGGCATGTGGGGGATGAGGTGCCCTGGGCTGGGCACTGGGGCACAGTGAATGGGGCAGAGGCACTTGCATGGAAACCAAAATGGCGCATAGCCCAGGACTGGCTCCTCCATCCGTGTCTCTTGCCTCAGTGCTTTTCTTCCAAGGTAGCTTTGTGAAGCTTGACCTGGACTTGCCTAGCCTTGGAGGGACCACAACAGGAAGGCCTAATAGATTATGAACTAATCCCTCAAAAAGGGCTACTTGCCCAGGAGGAGGAAATGGACATCTCCTTCCGCCATCCCTGCCTGGCGGGGCTGTTCAGGGAGACTGAGTTCTGAGCTCAGGAAGTCTGGCAGGCTGGCTGTGACTTCCGGCCACCATCACCAGGACAGGAGGGTTACTGAACACCGGGGTGGGCTGCATGCCTCAGTGGGCCAGGAGGGGCATGGCCTCTGAGATGGGGAGAGGCTTTCCACAGAGGCCTGGGAACCTGATCCTGGCCATAAATCTGAAAGCACCACAGCCCTCAGGAGAACCGGGAGAGAGGGGGGCAGGCTGGGGACATGTCATCCGTGTGCACCCAGGCCTGGTGGAGCTGGTCTGCCCCAGCTGGAGTGAGACTCCATCAAGACGGAGCCTTTCCTGGCACCCGCTGGAGGCCGTTCTGTGTTTCCGCCCTTCGTGCCTCTGAAATACCAGGGGCCATGTTCCTTCTGGTGCTTGTCCTTTTGAGCTCGGTGTTTCAGTCATGTCTGTTTTGTAGACTTTGATTTTGTCTTACATGAGAGCGCAAGCTGATGAAGGCTATTTCCAAGTTAAATAGCTAGTCTGAGGGGCTTATCACTGCAGCCAATTGTGCTTATGTGGGGGTAGGAGTGTCACTGCCTACTTGAAAGTATCCACTTGTGTGGAACAGATTCAGGGTGGCCCCTAGCACTTGGGGCTGTGGGATCTTCTGCACACTTAACCTTTAATGGTAAAGACACAAGCTTGGAGTGTTTCAGTGGTTCGTTCAAGAGCATGGTGATAGTGGTGACAAAGGGGATTCGAACCCATGTCTGTGGCTCCAGAGTTCACTCTTTCATTGCTCCCGGCTGCGTCCTTCTTGAGGCTTTAGTGTTTTTAGTGTATTTTGTGTCCCCAGACTCAGAGTTGACATTTAGCAGATAAATTGCTGTGAATCCAAAGAACGTTTAGTGTCTCTTGTGGTGAGGTCCTGAAATGATGATTGTATTAGTCAAACAGAATGATCATGGAGCATGGATGGAGATGTCAGATGCAATCCCTGTATCGTAAGGCAATGAAATTTAATGAAGGATAAGATGAATTCACAAATAACTACAACTCAGGGCCAAACGCGCACAGCCTGTAGCAACAGTGTCATGCTGAGATTTAAAGGAAGAAGAGGTGCCGTGGCAGAACTCCACGTGTGACCGTCCCCTCCCTGCACGTAGCCAGGATGAGAGGAGCAGGGCTGAGCGCCACCTCCCTGTCAGTGCCACGGCTGAGGTGAGGAGCTCTTGCTGGATGGTGGGGTGGGGGCGGCAGGGCAGATTGAAGTCAGGGATTCTGTTATACCTGGGATTGGAATGCCTCCTATTCAAACAAAGAAAAATATCTAACAGATGGTTGGATGTGAGTCTCAAGGAGGAATTCACTTTGAAAAGCACAGAATTCACGTGTATTGCTTGTGTGAAGAATCTCAGCTAGAATAACAAGGTCGGATGGGAGGACTCAGGACTGATTTGAAGAATGGTTTACTAAATCGTTCTTTCCTTTTCCTCCTTAGCAGATCATACCGCCAGCTGCTTAACACACAATAGTTTAAAAAATTGTTTCTTCTTACCTCTGAGTGAAGGTAAGCGCATTCAGGGAGATGGACGAGTCTTTTCAATGGATAGAGTGTCATCCCTGATGATCAGCTCCGACAGGGAGAGATCCTAGTAAAGCTGCAAGTTCAGGCACTCAGTTCCCAGCCCTCCAGTTATCAAGGGGGTGGGAATGCTGTTGGGCTGGAAAACATGGAATAAACCTGCTCCTCTTCTTTTCCTGCCAATTTCCGTATTTGTAGAAAGTTGTGTCTGTATCACACCTGTGTGTGTGCTGATGGCGGATGCTTGTGTAGCATAGTGACTTGGAACAAAACAGCATGGTTGATGAGGCTGAAGGTGGGTGGGCTAAGTAAACAGGTATTGCATTGCACATTTTGTGGGCAAAGAAGTTGAAGCATTGCATGATTTTAGCAAATTACTTGCCAGATGATTTCAACACATAGTGCAGAATTTAGAATCAATAATGCCAAATTGGCCACGTGATTTATATAAAACCAAGTGCTATGGTTTTTATATCATCTTTAGAAAAGAAACCATTTTGATCTGTGTCCAAATAACTTTTCTTTTTTTTTTTTTTTTTATATCTGTCGCTTGAGCTGGAGTGCAGTGGTGCAATCTTGGCTCACTGCAACATCTGCCTCCTGGGTTCAAGCAATTCTCCTGCCTCAACCTGAGTAGCTGGGATTACAGGCACCTGCCACTACGTCAGCTAATTTTTTTGTATTTTTAGTAGAGACAGGGTTTCACCATGTTGGCCAAGCTGGTCTCGAACTCCTGACCTCGTGATTTGCCTGCCTCGGCTTCCAAAAGTGCTGGGATTACAGGCGTGAGCCACCGTGCCCGGCCCCCAAGTAACTCTTGAGATAGAAAATAACTCATTAGCTATATACTGGCAGAATATTTGAACAACTCTAGCAAGAACTGTCAGTTTAGGGATGCCGCTTCTAAATGGGCGCTCACAATATAACATTTTGCAGGAAGTCCTTTCTGATTGGTACACAGCTGACTAGATGAAGGACCAGTTAACAGTTTCATGAGTTGTAAATATAAAAGTTGTGTACCACAATAAAAAAGAAAAAGAAGTATAGCTGCATTGTTGATGGCTGGCAAACAGCCCCCAAGAATCCTAGGGTGACTCCAACACTGCCACCTTTCCTCTGTGGGTGCAGTTGCCTGCGGATGCGAGTGTCTGTGCATCTGCGCCTCAGTGTGCATGCTCGAGATGCCCGCTCTCATAGACCGTGCAGAGCGTCACTGCATTCCTATCTGACTCATGTGGCCTTAGTGTTGTAGATACACTGTGTCACCTTCATCCTCCCTCCTCCCCAAAAAAGATGCCACAGAGAACCATGAACTGGGATGAGCAGTGAACAGAATAACAGTTGAAGAAGCACCTCAGGAACCTCCCCAGAGAAACGGGATGGAGGAGCGCCCAGGGTGCTCTTGCCCTCTTGCCTGCGCTGCCATTTCCTTCCAGCCTGGGTTTCTAGCATTTTTGTGGAATGCTTTCTGTGTTTCCTATTTCCGGATGCCTAAGGAGTGGCCAGTCATACTCCTGGCTGACCACTGCCAGTCACTGTGGTTTTCCTCACTGAACTCAAGGAGTCACCCTCCGTGGGGAGGCCACACTCACAGCTCCAGGCCGGCCGTTTAGCCCTTGGGGCTTGGCTGTAAAGTCGCCCAAGAGGATTACAGGAGCTGCCAGCCAAGTTTAATTTGGCCACCGTAGAGAACTGCAGCAAGGCCCGACCAGCTTCCCATTAGACAAACAACTGCATTTAAATTAAATAAAGTTTGCACCTGTAGGGAGTACTGGCCAGAAAATAATAACATTCTGTCTCTGATTATAGAGTACACTTACTTTTATTAATTGCTGATTCTTAGTTTACAAAAAAAAAAATTATAAAAGCATTACCATTTACTTTCCAAGGAGTAAGAGATTCTCTACAATACCTTCCCCCAACCCTCTCCTCAAATTTCCAGATCCTAAATACTTTGAAGAAATTTGTGTGACTGTTTAAAATTGAGTATTTCCTTCTAACTATTGTCTTTTGAAAATGGATGGTTCACCAGGACAGTGATAGTCTGTGGACTGCATTTTGGGACCTCTAACCCAGCAAGGATGCAGGCTCCTGGGGGGTCTTCAAGGTGGGAAAAGTTGTCTCAGAATTTACCCAAATGTCGTTCTCACCATAAAAGATATTTGTAGAAATGAGAAGCTTCAATATAACTCAAAACACTGGATACAGCAATAACTATAAACATTTAATTTCAAAAACAAAGGTGTGTGCGAGTGTTGTGTGACATAGTAAGGGTTGCGGGGCTTGGAGAACAAGCACGCGTCCCTGGGAAGTCTGCAGGGTGCTGGCAGCCCGCAAATCGCTTGGACTACAGTGAGGGGCATTGTGTGACTCCAAGGGGGCTTTCCATGCACCGAGTGGACTCAGTTTCTAAACTCACATCCTAATGTATCCTGGCTTTTCACAGAATACTGGAGACATGACTGCATGCATGATCACGGTTCTTGTAGTGAAGCTGCCACCATGGTACGCTTAACAGCTGCATAAATATTATAAAGAAATAGGGTTTTCCTGACACTTAGATTTAACCTTAATGCATCTAACCAGCTGATGGTATCAGACGTGCTACTGTTCATTTCTTTTTCATGGTAACAGTAACGTATAAAGTGCCAGTGATGTAACATGCAGTTGTCTTATTTTCATCAGGGCATTTGTTTCATGGCTCTGTTTAGTTGTTTTAAAATAGTAATTGGCTTTTGTTAGCAATTTCAGATTCTGGAACATGTGTGGTGCTGTCCGTGGTGCGCCATTCTGGGCGGTGCTGTCCGTGGGGCGCCGTTCTGGGCGGTGCTGTCCGTGGGGCGCCGTTCTGGGCGGTGCTGTCCGTGGGGCGTCGTTCTGGGTGGTGCTGTCCGTGGGGCGCCGTTCTGGGCGGTGCTGTCCGTGGGGCGCCGTTCTGGGCTGGTGCTGTCCGTGGGGCGCCGTTCTGGGCGGTGCTGTCCGTGGGGGGTTCTGGGGGTGGTGGGGGGGTGGGGGGTGGGGGGAGGGGAAGGTGCTGTGGCTTCTTTGTTGTTTTTCTGTTTCCCCATCGTGTGAGCTTTTTTGTTGTTGTTGTTGTTTGTTTTTATTTGATTGTTTGTTTTTTCAAAACCTGAGATAAGGTCTGTGTTCTGGAACAGCTCTCCTTTTCCACAGGAGGAGCCCCTCGTGGATCGCAGTGTTGGTTGGTTGTGATTTGGGGAGCACGAAGGAGAGGCATGCAGGTAGGAGCGGTGGGGGACCCGGCCTCCCCGCCCGGCTGCACGCCCGTCACAGCTCATCCGACACACCCTGCTGCGAGGCCGTGTCGTCCAGGCCCATGTCCTCCTGGTTTGCTCTCCTGCAGACAACCCCGAGAGTCTCTGCCACAGCCTCCGCCAGACGTCGGTCAC
>NC_044570.1:1754319-1847935 GCF_007565055.1 Rhinopithecus roxellana
GGACCTACTTGGAAAGGCCAGAACATCAGGACATCTGGTGGCCAAGTGAGGAAAGCTGAGGAAAAGGTATTCTGTCTGAGGCCCCCAGTACTGAGGAGGGTTTGCTTCCCTAGGCCTTACTTCCCCAACCATGACCTCCAAATATGACTTTACAAAAGTGTTTATTGAATGAGGCTGTGATCATGCATTCCCACAGCCACCAACATGTGCTTCACAGATGGGCTTGTTTCTGAAGAGAAATCCTGGTACAGAGAAAGGAGGAGTGTTGAGCAGCACCACCATGACAGGCTGAGGCCAGGGACACAGCACAGCCTCCATCAACACTTTTATTCATACTTTCCTGGCTCATTTTTCTTACAGTGCTAGAGTAGTTGGAACAATACCACTACTAGTATTGGAAAAGTTGGAAAAATTTTTAAGTAGTCGTATTAGAACTGAAATCATCATTTAAGTGTAAATATATGATGTATACCTTGTTAGCAACCATTTTTTCTTTTGTTTAGACAGTCACCATTTAATTGAGAGTGCATTTTTAATGGTACTGAAAATTCTGTTTTATAAAAATTGGCATCCTACCTTTGATGAGATATACTAACGCTATCAAACTTTGATATTGTAGCATAAAATTAATTAAAGAAATTTGTCCTTCTGTTGTCTCAATCTTCACAATTTTTAATAAAATCAGAAATATTAAAGGTCAGTTAGTACTCAGTTGTGAGCCTTTATTGTTCAAATGTGTCTTCAAGTGAAAACCTCCATAATATGAACAAATTTCCTAAGTATGTCCTGTTAAAAGTTGAACAGATGTTTGCTGAACTTTTACAAATGACTCTATGAAGAGTGAAATAAGAACATTTTACGAGTTTCAGAATTCTGGAGGAATAGGCAGAGAAGAAAGAGCAATGAACATAAGAACACTTCATAAGAGTTTCAAAATTCTGGAGGAATGGACAGAGAGACAGAAGAGAAATGTGCTGATAAAAACCCTCAAACTCTGTAAAATATTTAAAGGATTTATTCTGGATCAAATATCAATGACCAGTCACCCATAATACAACCTTTCTCAAGAGATCTGAAAAAAGTGTGCCCAAGTTGTTCTGGGCACAACCTAGTTTTATACATTTTAGGGCGACATGCAACAGCAATCAAATACATGTAAGATATACATTGGTTTGGTTACCAAAGGTGGGACCACTTAAAATGGGTGGTGGTGCATTCTAATTGGGAGTTGGCTGAAAGAATTATCTGAGGACATGGAATCAATATAAAGGAATCAATATATAAATCTGGGTTACAATAAATAATATAGTATGTAGAGACCAAAGTTTTATCATGAAGATGAAGCCTCCATGTCACAGGCTAGAGAAAAGATTATAAATATTTCTTATCAGACTTAAGGTCTGTGTTGATTTAATGATGGTTAACTTTTTCTGAATTGCTAAAGGCAGGAGCATATAATGAAGTATGTCTGACCCTTCTTCCTGAGGGTTCAGGTTAGGACCTGAACCAACTTTGGAATGCCCTTAGCCAAAAAGAGGGGTCCATCAGATAGCTGGGACAGATTGGGCTTAAAATTTCATTTTTGGTTTACAAGTGTTCTACTTCTGTTTACAAAGTATAATCTATTAAATTGTTATGATTTATAATTAGCCTAAGAGAAAAAGAAGGATTTTTAAGTCCAAAAATATAGAATATTAAAGAACCAGCTATCTTCCAAATAAAGCAACAAAATTATACACATTCTTTATCAGTTTATTCAGTGCAATGTAATCAATTCCTATCTTGCTTAATCTTGGGTTAGCAGTGCCATGAACCCATCAATTTGTCAACTAGAGCTCTGGATATTGTTCCTCAGTCCTGTGTTATAATCTTAAGTTATTTAAACATGGACATGGAATTTTTATACCCAGAGGACCCATCACAGTTATTGCCATGAGTCTCATAGGAAGTTCTTTGTTGGGAGACCAACATTCTGACCTGTAGCCAATACAGATGCAGAACCTTTTGGGAAAACATGAGATTGAAATACTACCTACCTGTACATTACAAAAGGTGTAGAATGGCCATGGATAAAACTCTAATGAAGCTAATTATATCACAATTAGGGAGGAAATTTGTCCTCTTCTGTGGCATACAAAATTTAAAATAATAACTGGTAACTGGAATTATGACTCATACATGATATTATACTACGGCATATAATAGGGAAGTCATTTACAAATTTCCAGGAATTCCATACAGTTTCTGAAAAGATAACATTTTACCAACACAAATATAGCCTAGGATAGTTTAAGTTAAGTATCTTTCCTTATTTGTATATTTTGTATACTGCTCATTTCATACTGTTTGTCAAATGCTAGCATTACATAGATTAGAATTTATGAATATACCATCTCATAATTTCTAGAGGCATATGTTTCCTCAGAGTACAATGTCTCATTATTGCATAAAAGGATTTTTAAATAGACCAAAGTATCTTTAGTCTCTCTGTAAAAATAAGAAGCTACAAGTATACAGAATTTATTTATGTTTAGTAATTAAAGTTTTAATATTTTATCTCATTTATAAATATTCTAGATATTTAATAAACGTCTTTTACTTACCATAACTTTAAGGTGGTAAATTACCAGAAATATTTTTATAAATTATTAGATTTACTGTACAACATAATTATTATTATAATAATGATCATAAAATGACAGCTTAATTAAAATCAAACTATAACTTATAGTATTTTAAATATCTGTGAATATAATACCAGTTTGCTTGGTACCCAAACAGAATAAAAATATATGTTTTTTAAATTTAATAGTGAAATCTTTGAAGACATACTTGTTTTAGTAAGTCAAAATTATTAAAATAGTGTCACATACCTAAGGTTTATCAAAATAATCTGTACTTCAAAGACATTTGGATCAGTTTCTATGTTTTCTGGGTGTTTTGTTAATATTTAACTTATGAGTTCTTACTTTTTCCAGGCCAATATAGAATAGAGAAAGTTTGCAATGCCATGCAGAGATTTGAAAGTATCACCTATAGAAAATGTATACAAACATACAGACACATCTAAATGGAGATCTATAGTATTCATTCTAAAATTTTAGTCACAAATCAGGCATAAAAATTGTGATTGTAAATTTTAGGATGTTCACTTGACAGGATCAAGGGATATACAAATAGCTGGTAAAGTACCATTTCTGGGTATATTTGGGAGGGTGCTTCTGGAAGTCTCTAATAGGAGCCTCTACTGATTTAGTCATCATTCTCTTACTGGTACTGAGAGGGAGACTCCATTAAAATGGAGACTTCCTTAGTAGATGTACATTTTCCTTAAAAATTGGTAATCTCTGCTCTGTTTTCAGTTGCCTTGTGTCTGCATTTTCTGAAAATAATAGGTTCAAAACGATTCTTATACCCAGGAGGCATATTTTGTGGTGGAATAATCTGTTCTACAGTCATATATTGAGGAGGCATATTCTTGTCTTCCATACTGATTTCATAATTTTGATACTATCATGCATTCCACCAGCAATGAATGCAATCCTGTCATATTTCAATTCATTTGAAATGCAATTCATTTGTCATATTTTAAAGACAGTTTAGCAGTTCTAGCAAATATAGATGGGCCACAGCATCTCACTGTGGTAATTTTTAGTCCCTTAATGATATGTGAAGTTAAGCATGTTTCTGTTTGCTTGCCATCTGTGTATATTCATGAGTGAGGTATCTTCTCAGTTACCATTTTAATTGAGTAATCTATTTTATTGTTGAGCTTCAAGGTTTTTTTTTGTATATTTTGAGTGCAAGTTCTTTCTTTTTTTTTTTTTTTTTTTTTTTTTTTTTTTTTTTCTTTTTTTTTTCTTTTTTTTTTTTTTTTTTTTTTTTTTGAGACGGAGTCTCGCTCTGTCGCCCAGGCTGAAGTGCAGTGGCCGGATCTCAGCTCACTGCAAGCTCCGCCTCCCGGGTTTACGCCATTCTCCTGCCTCAGCCTCCCGAGTAGCTGGGACTACAGGCGCCCGCCACCTCGCCCGGCTAGTTTTTTTGTATTTTTTTTAGTAGAGACAGGGTTTCACCGGGTTAGCCAGGATGGTCTCGATCTCCTGACCTCGTGATCCGCCCGTCTCGGCCTCCCAAAGTGCTGGGATTACAGGCTTGAGCCACCGCGCCCGGCCTAAGTTCTTTCTTAGATCTGTATTTTGCAGATATTTCTTCTTGGTTGTGGCTTGTCTATTTCCTGTACCGGACTTTTCACAGAGTATAAACTTTTAATGTAAGAAAAGTCTATATTGCTAATTATTTTTTCTATTATGAATCGGCTTTGATGTCATATTTTAAAACTCATGACCAAACCCAAGGTCACATACCTTTCTTTCTGTGCTTTCTTTTAAAAATTGTGTATTTTTAGATTTTACATTTTAAATCTCAGGATTATGTTGAGGAAAACTTTATATAAGATGGAAAGTTTGCAACTGTGTTCATTTTATTTCCTGTGGTTTCCAATTAATGCTTCTTTCATCATTAAAATACACACACACACACACACACTCACACACACTAATAGGTCCTATTTCTATTTGAATTTCTAAAACAATGGCACTGAACAATCTGAACTCGGCCCTTATTTGCTGCCATAGGCAAGCCAAGACCACCACAGGTGGCACTCGATGCCACATTTTCTGACCATGGGAGCTCCCAAATCAGCATCGACTGCCTTAGAGGATGAGATCTGCATTCTACTTAGCACACACTGAGCACCACCACCACCTCACTCTGGGACAGGTAGAAGCAGAGGTAAGTAAAAACCTTACACTGACTTATCAGTATCAGAAACCCAGTAGAAAGGCTTTCTGGGGAAAATGAGAAATAAAAACTTCCATGGTGGCTGAGCATGGTGGCTCACACCTGTAATACCAGCACTTTGGGAGGTTGAGGTGGACGGATGTTGAGGTCAGGAGATCAAGACCATCCAGGATAACACAGTGAAATCTGGTCCTTACTAAAAATACAAAAAAAAAAAAAAAAAAAAAGTAGCCAGGCATGGTGGCAGGCACCTGTAGTCTGAGCTACTAGGGAGGCTGAGGCATGAAAATGGCATGAACTAGGGAGGTGTAGCTTGCAGTGAGCCGAGATCACGCCACTGTACTCCAGCGTGGGCAATAGAGCAAGACTTCATCTCAAAAAAAATTTAAAAAAAACTTTTTTTTTATGAGTAATTAATTTTAGGGTTTTTTTTTATTATACTTTAAGTTCTAGGGTACATGTGCATAACGTGCAGGTTTGTTACATATGTATACTTATGCCATGTTGGTGTGCTGCACCCATCAACTGGTCAGCACCCATCAATTCATCATTTATATCATGTATAACTCCTCAATGCAATCCCTCCCCTTCTCCCCTCCCCATGATAGGCCCCAGTGTGTGATGTTCCCCTTCCTGAGTCCAAGTGATCTCATTGTTCAGTTCCCACCTATGAGTGAGAACATGCAGTGTTTGGTTTTCTCTTCTTGTGATACTTTGCTAAGAATGATGGTTTCCAGCTGCATCCATGTCCCTACAAAGGACGCAAACTCATCCTTTTTTATGGCTGCATAGTATTCCATGGTGTATATGTGCCACATTTTCTTAATCCAGTCTGTCACAGATGGACATTTGGGTTGATTCCAAGTCTTTGCTATTGTGAATAGTGCCGCAATAAACATACGTGTGCATGTGTCTTTGTAGTAGAATAATTTATAATCCTTTGGGTATATACCCAGTAGTGGGATGGCTGGGTCATATGGTACATCTAGTTCTAGATCCTTGAGGAATTGCCATACTGTTTTCCATAATGGTTGAACTAGTTTACAATCCCACCAACAGTGTAAAAGTGTTCCTATTTCTCCACATCCTCTCCAACACCTGTTGTTTCCTGACTTTTTAATGATTGCCATTCTAACTGGTGTGAGATGGAATCTCATTGTGGTTTTGATTTGCATTTCTCTGATGGCGAGTGATGATGAGCATTTTTTCATGTGTCTGTTGGCTGTATGAATGTCTTCTTTTGAGAAATGTCTGTTCATATCCTTTGCCCACTTTTTGATGGGGTTGTTTGTTTTTTTCCTGTATATTTGTTTGAGTTCTTTGTAGATTCTGGACATTAGCCCTTTGTCAGACGAGTAGATTGCAAAAATTTTCTCCCATTCTGTAGGTTGCCTGTTCACTCTGATGGTAGTTTCTTTTGCTGTGCAAAAGCTCTTTAGTTTAATTAGATCCCATTTATCAATTTTGGCTTTTGCTGCCATTGCTTTTGGAGTTTTAGTCATGAAGTCCTTGCCCATGCCTATGTCCTGAATGGTACTACCTAGATTTTCTGCTAGGGTTTTTATGGTATTAGGTCTAACATTTAAGTCTCTAATCCATCTTGAATTAATCTTCATATAAGGGGTAAGGAAAGGATCCAGTTTCAGCTTTCTACTTATGGCTAACCAATTGTCCCAGCACCATTTATTAAATAGGGAATCCTTTCCCCATTTCTTGTTTCTCTCAGGTTTGTCAAAGATCAGATGGCTGTAGATGTGTGGTATTATTTCTGAGGACTCTGTTCTGTTCCATTGGTCTATATCTCTGTTTTGGTACCAGGACCATGCTGTTTTGGTGACTGTAGCCTTGTAGTATAGTTTGAAGTCAGGTAGCGTGACGCCTCCAGCTTTGTCCTTTTGACTTAGGATTGTCTTGGCAATGCGGGCTCTTTTTTGGTTCCATATAAACTTTAAAGCAGTTTTTTCCAATTCTGTGAAGAAACTCATTGGTAGCTTGATGGGGATGGCATTGAATCTATAAATTACCTTGGGCAGTATGGCCATTTTCACGATATTGATTCTTCCTATCCATGAGCATGGTATGTTCTTCCATTTGTTTGTGTCCTCTTTGATTTCACTGAGCAGTGGTTTGTAGTTCCCTTGAAGAGGTCCTTTACATCCCTTGTAAGCTGGATTCCTAGGTATTTGATTCTCTTTGAAGCAATTGTGAATGGAAGTTCATTCCTGATTTGGCTCTCTGCTTGTCTGTTGCTGGTGTATAAGAATGCTTGTGATTTTTGCACATTAATTTTGTATCCTGAGACTTTGCTGAAGTTGCTTATCAGCTTAAGGAGATTTTGGGCTGAGACAATGGGGTTTTCTAAATATACAATCATGTCATCTGCAGACAGGGACAATTTGACTTATTCTTTTCCTAGCTGGATACCCTTGATTTCTTTCTCTTGCCTAACTGCCCTAGCCAGAACTTCCAACACTATGTTGAATAGAAGTGGTGAGAGAGGGCATCCCTGTCTTGTGCCAGTTTTCAAAGGGATTTTTTCCAGTTTTTGCCCATTCAGAATGATATTAGCTGTGGGTTTGTCATAAATAGCTCTTATTATTTTGAGGTACGTTCCATCAATACCGAATTTATTGAGTGTTTTTAGCATGAAGGGCTGTTGAATTTTGTCATAAGCCTTTTCTGCATCTATTGAGATAATCATGTGGTTCTTGTCTTTGGTTCTGTTTATATGCTGGATTATGTTTATTGATTTGTGAATGTTGAACCAGCCTTTCATCCCAGGGATGAAGCCCACTTGATCATGGTGGATAAGCTTTTTGATGTGCTGCTGAATGCAGTTTGCCAGTATTTTATTGAGAATTTTTGCATCGATGTTCATCAGGGACATTGGTCTGAAATTCTCTTTTTTTGTTGTGTCCCTGCCAGGCTTTGGTATCAGGATGATGTTGGCCTCATAAAATGATTTAGGGAGGATTCCCTCTTTTTCTATTGATTGGAATAGTTGCAGAAGGAATGGTAGCAGCTCCTCCTTGTACCTCTGGTAGAATTCAGCTGTGAATCCATCTGGTCCTGGACTTTTTTTGGTGGGTAGGCTATTAATTGTTCCCTCAATTTCATAGCCTGCTATTGGTCTATTCAGGAATTCAACTTCTTCCTAGTTTAGTCTTGGGAGAGTGTAAGTGTCCAGGAAATTATCCATTTCTTCTAGATTTTCTAGTTGATTTGTGTAGAGGCGTTTATAGTATTCTCTGATGGTTGTTTGCATTTCTGTGGGGTCGGTGGTGATATCCCCTTTATCATTTTTAATTGCGTCTATTTGATTCCTCTCTCTTTTCTTCTTTATTAGTCTTGCTAGCGGTCTATCAATTTTGTTGATCTTTTCAAAAAACCAACTCCTGGATTCATTGATTTTTTGGAGGGTTTTCTGTGTCTCTATCTCCTTCAGTTCTGCTTTGGTCTTAGTTATTTCTTGCCTGCTGCTAGCTTTTGAATGTGTTTGCTCTTGCCTCTCTAGTTCTTTTAATTGTGATGTTAGAGTGTCAATTTTAGATCTTTCCTGCTTTCTCTTGTGGGCATTTAGTGCTATAAATTTCCCTCTACACACTGCTTTAAATGTGTCCCAGAGATTCTGGTATGTTGTATCTTTGTTCTCTTTGCTTTCAAAGAACATCTTTATTTCTGACTTCGTTTCGTTATGTACCCAGTAGTCATTCAGGTGCAGGTTGTTCAGTTTCCATGTAGTTGAGCGGTTTTGATTGAGTTTCTTAGTCCTGAGTTCTAGTTTGATTGCACTGTGGTCTGAGAGACAGTTTGTTATAATTTCTCTTCTTTTACATTTGCTGAGGAGTGCTTTACTTCCAATTATGTGGTCAATTTTGGAATAAGTGCAATATGGTGCTGAGAAGAATGTATATTCTGTTGATTTGGGGTGGAGAGTTCCATAGATGTCTATTAGGTCTGCTTGGTGCAGAGATGAGTTCAATTCCTGGATATCCTTGTTAACTTTCTGTCTCGTTGATCTGTCTAATGTTGACAGTGGAGTGTTGAAGTCTCCCATTATTATTGTATGGGAGTCTAAGTCTCTTTGTAAGTCTCTAAGGACTTGCTTGATGAATCTGGGTGCTCCTGTATTGGGTGCATATATATTTAGGAGAGTTAGCTCTTCCTGTTGAATTGATCCCTTTACCATTATGCAATGGCCTTCTTTGTCTCTTTTGATCTTTGATGGTTTAAAGTCTGTTTTATCAGAGACTAGGATTGCAAACCCTGCTTTTTTTTGTTCTCCATTTGCTTGGTAGATCTTCCTCCATCCCTTTATTTTGAGCCTATGTATGTCTCCTCATGTGAGATGGGTCTCCTGAATACAGCAGACTGATGGGTCTTGACTCTTTATCCAGTTTGCCCCTCTGTGTCTTTTAATTGGAGCATTTAGTCCATTTACCTTTAAGGTTAATATTGTTATGTGTGAACTTGATCCTGCCATTACGATATTAACTGGTTATTTTGCTCGTTAGTTGATGCAGTTTCTTCCTAGCCTCGATGGTCTTTACATTTTGGCATGTTTTTGCAATGGCTGGTACCAGTTGTTCCTTTCCATGTTTAGGGCTTCCTTCAGGGTCTCTTGTAAGGCAGGCCTGGTGGTGACAAAATCTCTAAGCATTTGCTTATCTGTAAAGGATTTTATTTCTCCTTCATTTATGAAACTTAGTTTGGCTGGATATGAAATTCTGGGTTGAAAATTCTTTTCTTTAAGAACGTTGAATATTGGCCCCCACTCTCTTTTGGCTTGTAGAGTTTCTGCTGAGAGATCTGCTGTTAGTCTGATGCGCTTCCCTTTGTGGGTAACCGGACCTTTCTCTCTGGCTGCCCTTAAGATTTTTTCCTTCATTTCAACTTTGGTGAATCTGACAATTATGTGTCTTGGAGTTGCTCTTCCCGAGGAGTATCATTGTGGTGTTCTCTGTATTTCCTGAATTTCAATGTTGGCCTGCCCTACTAGGTTGGGGAAATTCTCCTGGATGATATCCTGAAGAGTGTTTTCCAACTTGGTTCCATTTTCCCCCTCACTTTCAGGCACCCCAATCAGACATAGGTTTGGTCTTTTTACATAATCCCATACTTCTTGCAGGCTTTGTTCATTTCTTTTTCTTCTTTTTTCTTTTGGTTTCTCTTCTCACTTCATTTCATTCATTTGATCCTCAATCGCTGATACTCTTTCTTCCAGTTGATCGAGTCAGTTACTGAAGCTTGTGGATTTGTCACCTATTTCTCGTGTCATGGTTTTCATCTCTGTCATTTCGTTTATGATCTTCTCTGCATTAATTAGTCTAGCTGTCAATTCTTTCACTCTTTTTTCAAGATTTTTAGTTTCTTCGCGCTGGGTATGTGATTCCTCCTTTAGCTCTGAGAAGTTTGATGGACTGAAGTCTTCTTCTCTCATCTCGTCAAAGTTATTCTCTGACCAGCTTTGATCCATTGCTGGCGATGGGCTGCGCTCCTTTGCAGGGGGAGATGCGCTCTTATTTTTTGAATTTCCAGCTTTTCTGCCCTGCTTCTTCCCCATCTTTGTGGTTTTATCTGTCTCTGGTCTTTGATGATGGTGACGTACTGATGGGGTTTTGGTATAGGTGTCCTTCCTGTTTGATAGTTTTCCTTCTGACAGTCAGAAGGACTGTCTGTTGGTCTGTTGGAGATTGCTTGAGGTCCACTCCAGACCCTGTTTGCCTGGGTATCAGCAGCAGAGGTTGCCGAAGATAGAATATTGCTGAACAGCGAGTGTACCTGTCTGATTCTTCCTTTGGAAGTTTCCTCTCAGGGGTGTACTCCACCCTGTGAGGTGTGGGGTGTCAGACTGCCCCTAGTGGGGGATGTCTCCCAGCTAGTCTACTCAGGGGTCAGGGACCCACCTGAGCAGGCAGTCTGTCCATTCTCAGATCTCAACCTCTGCTTTGGGAGATGCACGGCTCTCCCCAAAGCTGTCAGACAGAGTTGTTCGCGTCTGCACCGGCCCCCGCTGCTTCCCCTGTTGGTCTTCAGCTGTGTACTGTCCCCAGAGGTGGAGACTACAAAGACAGGCAGGCTTCCTTGAGCTTCTGTGAGCTCCACCCAGTTCGAGCTTCCCAGCGGCTTTGTTTACCTACTTAAGCCTCAGCAATGGCGGGCGCCCCTCCCCCAGCCTCGCTGTTGCCTTGTGGATAGATCACCGCAGACTGCTGTGTTAGCCTGTGTTAGCAGTGAGGGAGGCTCCGTGGGCATGGGACCCTCCCGGCCAGGTGTGGGATATATTCTCCTGGTGTGCCTGTTTGCTTAAAGTGCAGTATTGGGGTGGAAGTTATCTGATTTTCCAGGTGTTGTGTGTCTCAGTTCCCCTGGCTAGGAAAACGGATTCCCTTCCCCCTTGCGCTTCCAGGTGAGGCGATGCCTCGCCCTGCTTCAGCTCTCGCTGGTCAGGCTGCAGCAGCTGACCAGCACCAATTGTCCGGCACTCCCTAGTGAGATGACCCCAGTACCTCAGTTGAAAATGCAGAAATCACCAGTCTTCTGTGTCGCTCGCGCTGGGAGTTGGAGACTGGAGCTGTTCCTATTCGGCCATCTTGGTCCTTCCCCTCAAAACTTTGTTTTTAAGACAGATTTCTTGTACTGGAAAACACACTCTGGGAACAGCCTACTAAGCCCCAATCCTCTTTTCCTAACTTCTGCCTGAAAATAATTTGAAGTAGGTTTTTATTTAACACTCAGCACTACGTAGTGGGACTTATTTCTCCATATGTGTTCTATTAACTCTTTGGACAAACCCTCTATTCTCCTAATATTTCCCTCTTTTTTCTCCCTTTTTAAAAAAATCAGGCTCCATGCCTCATTTACACACAGAAAAAATTTCTTTTTCAAAAACCGGAAAAAAACAATCCTGAGTGAAAAATTCAAGCCTAAGTGCTGTCCCTGTCAGAGGAAGGAAAATCATTCTATTTTTATGTTCTGTTAAAATAATTATTCTAAAATGAGTTACATTTTCATTTTAACAACAAAAAGAATTACATGTATAGTCGTCAATTGGTCTCATTATTTGGAAATCCAAAGCTTTACTAGGGCAATAGCTACAGAAGGCAGAAACGGGTGTTAGAAACACCGTCTCCATTAAGAGATTTCACTGAAATCCAACTACTGCATAATCTCTCCCATACATTTAGAATACCCTGCAAGACTTGTGGGCCAAGTGAATCTAGAAAACACAGAAAGCTGAAGAGCTCTAGCCTCGAAAAAGTGAGCATGACTACCTCTATAGGCTGGTCCCTCCAAATACATGGGTGAAAAGTATGCTTGCATTTATAGGCTCCACCTCTAATGGTTCCTGGGACACAGAGGATATAAAGAAAGGGGAGAAATGGGATGGGCTTTCTATCACTCTCTCCTCCCTGGGTCACGTTGAAAAGAAGGAGGAAGACAGAGGAATGCATCTGCCCTTTCCTTTTCCAGATAGGTAATAAACCATCTTTAGACTGCACTTTTCTCAAGCATATACTGAAGACTGGGACTTTGAAAAAAATGAGATTTATATTCTTATGCTCTTGTGCATGATTATGTACTAGCTCCAGGATGAACAGACCTTTACTCCTCAAAAAAAAAAAAAAAAATGTAAATTTTAGTATTCTTGCAATCTCACCAATTCACCACACACAATGTAGCAGATTCTTTTTGTAAGGTATCACCCAGAGTTTTATTTTATTTTCTCACAGCAAAAAAATTAAAAAGCATGAACAGAAAGGGTAACATTTGAGTAAAAGTTTACTAAGCAAAATAAAGAAGGGTTGGAGGCCACTGTGCCCAGCCTGTCACTCTACTTTTCTAACAGCTGTTAGTGTCTCCATTCATGAGAGAGAAAATATGGGAGAAATGTTAAGTAGTTAGGGAGGATTATTGGTAAAAAAAATCTTGAAGCAGAGAAAAAGACTGATAAATCAAGTTGTAGGCACTGATAGGAAAACTAGATCAAACATCAGCCGATTCATATACTTCTTTTAAAAAGTCCAAACATAGACATGTCTTTCTTGTTTCTAATAAAAGCCCACAGGTACTCTCATGAGAGAGCAAGTTTCAACATAAAAATTCCTCTGTTCTTTAAATAATCAGTAGGCTTCCAGGAAAGAATCTATTCTTTATTTGTGGACATGTACACAGGGGCCTTCAGTAGGTTATGGTAGGCACTTTTCTTTCTATTTTTGAACATGCTTGCACTAGGAGATGAGTTTCTATAAATCATCACTTCAGCCTCTAATTGGTCTCAGCTACGATCGCAGGTCAAGGTTTAATTTTACCTCCTGATTGACCCCGGGCCAAGGTCCCAGGCAAATCTGATAAGCCTTCCATGAATAATCATTTCAGCTCCTGATTGGTTCTGGGTCAAACCCTGAGCAAAGCTTAGTCATGCTGTTTCAAACCAGTCATTGCATTTCTACTCTTCTGAGCTTATAAAAATCTCCAACCCTGCCGCATAGTGGGTAATATACTTGGGTCCCACTTTCCCCTGCAGAGTCCTTCTTTATTTTGCTTAGTAAACTTTTACTCAAATGTTACCCTTTCTGTGCATGCTTCTTAATTTTTTTGCTGTGAGAAAATAAAATAAAACTCTGGGTGATACCTTACAAAAAGAATCTGCTACATTGTCTGTGGTGAATTGGTGAGATTGCAAGAATACTAAAATTTACATTTTTTTTTTTTTCAGAGTAAAGCCTAGCTCATCCTGGAGCTAGTACTTAATCATGCACAAGGGCATGAGAATATAAATCTCCAAGTGATAGCATAGAGACAAGTGATCTATTTTTGTGTGTGCAAGATACTGTACTCCAAAGAAGAGTCCCGAATAAACTTGTCACCGGATGATGCTGTCATGTTGGTGAGATACAAAAATAACAGACGGGGCCAGGCGTGGTGGCTCATGCCTGTAATCCCAACACTTTGGGAGGCTGAAGCGAGCAGATCACAAGGTCAGGAGATCGAGACCATCCTGGCTAACACGGTGAAACCCCATATCTACTAAAAATAGAAAAAATTTCCTGGGCGTGGTGGCAGGTGCCTGTACTCCCAACTACTCAGGAGGCTGAGACAGGAGAATGACGTGGGAACCTGGGAGGCAGAGCTTGCAGTGAACCGAGATAGCACCACTGCACTCTAGCCTTGGCAAGAGAGCGAGACACCTAAATAAATACATAAATACATAAATAAAAATTTAAATTTAAATTAAAAAAAAAAAAACAGACGAGGACCACTCTTATTAGAGTATCTTTTTCCATTTAGTGCTAGTTTGGAAGAATCGTTTTGGCAGATAGAGTTTCAGACAATTAGAGACACAGCATGTTCTGCCCAGTATCTTAGGTAACCCTCATGACAAGGGCTATTAGTCCAGACGTTTACAGTTCTCTGTATACATGTAGGACACCATCATTACAACATATTACATAAGGGTTCAGGATTCCACGTGTGGACACGTTTGGTTGCAAATAGGTGTTATTTATTACCTGATAATAATGTTGGAAAGAGGCAGCATTTCTGCCTATGGGTAGTGATTTCTTCTAGAAATACCAGTGGAAAGGTGTGGTTAGATTGTTAATATTTCTTCATAGTTGTTCCCAAGATTTGATGTCAACTGTGCTTTTATTTACTCTCCAGATCTCCACACTCTCAGATATTACAAGAGGGGTATTGCAATATTTGAGATTCTCCAAGTATGGTTTCTTTTCCCTCTAAAATAGAGAAAGGCATTTGCTATTATTCTATCAACCTCACCTAGCCTAAGGGTTTGAGTCTTACACTCAAGAAATGTGTCTTTCTGGATGGAGTTAAAAGTGATTCCATACAAGGTTTCATTCATACCTATCAAGTGCTTAATGGTTAAAGGTTAAACTAACAGCAAGAACACTAAGATATTGAGTGCATACAATTAAAGAATCTGTTTTAAATCTGAGAAGATTTTTCAAGTCAAACCTAGAAGTTGTCTTCTTGTATAGATGGGCAATGGTTAATACTGTAGGGACCCTAGGGTGTGTGACAGTGCTACATCTAATAGTGAATGTTAGTGACCTTGATAGTAACAAAATCTTCATGTTTATCTTTTATTTATCACTATTGTTTTTGCTATAATTATAGTAACTAAATAAAATGGTAATTGAGACTCTCTGATATTTCAGAAGGTGTCTCAGTGCATAACCCCATTACAAGAAGTAAAGTCAGAAACATAAATCCTATAAGTATGGTGTATAAAATGATTTTTATCTGATGTCCCTCTTCTTTTTTAAGATATAAAAATACAATGCCTTCTTTGTGAGTACACTGAGGGCAGGTGCTTTGTGTCAGGATTGTTTGATCTGTTTAAAGGTATTTTGAGTTTCAGGTCCCTATGTTAGGAAGGGAGCCAAAGCTGCTTGAGATTCTTTTATAAGATAATATAGTTAGCTGTTTCACCAAACCTGGATATCCACAATCCTGAAAAACGTGTAATGCCTAAAAATTCTTTTAGATGTTTGATTGTTTTGGAAATGGGAAAGAAGGAGAAAGAATAATTCTTTCCTTTACTAATGTTTTGTTTTTTCAACAGCCTTATTAATGAGACAGAGGTTCTGATCTAGCCTCCATTCTTTATTGTGTTCCTGTACCTCTAATATTTGGGTGTTGTAAAGACAGTGGCAGGGTTTAAGAAAGTATTTAGCCTTTAGATTATCCCTGATTGCTTCTAGTCCCTCTTCTAGCTTTTGGCTGTAAAAGATATTGCCTACTGCTAGGGTAAAAATGAAACTCTTAAGGCTAATCTGGACGAGTATAGCAGTTGTAGCTTAGCAAATTATTCCTTGATGTGGCCAGACTTCTGGGTTAAAATTGGTTTTAACCAATGGGAGACAAAGAGCTTTGTCCTGAATCCATTAGAATGATGGTGGCCATATGAGCTAAAATTGCCTAGTAGAAAATTGAAACTTTCAAGAATAATTAAATTGAGATATTTAAATACTAGATCTCCACAACTACAACTGAGGGGTTTAGAAAATATCCTCTCTATTTCTGCATAGTAACAAACTATCTGCATTCTGTACTCCCCTGAAGTTTATTCTTTAACACAAGAACTTCTTTGATGCAAGACTCTGAAGAAAAAAAAATGGCTTATATTATAGGGCACAAAGACATAGTCATATTATGAGCAAGAGTTCTGACCTTCTTGGAAAAAAACATAATTTCAATAATATCCAATGACAAAATCTTTATTTACTATTCCAGACAACCCAATTCTTTGTAAGCATTGTAAAATTAACACTGTTTTCTTGGCAACCATAGCAGGCAAGTCTACAAAAGGCATTTTCTAAACTCAGAGAAATAAACTTTTAGAGAATTCTCAAATGCAACTTTTGGGTGCTCTATCTGCTTCCCTTATAAAAGGTTCCCAGCAGCCATATTATCAGCTCCTTCAGTTGTGTCACCAAAAAGTTTACAATTCAGGGTTTCAGAAAATGTTCAATAAACATGATGCTACTAAGGTTCAAGTTTGTTTGTTTTTTTGTTTTGTTTTGTTTTTTCTCACACTAGGCCATTAAATAAATTAAATAAAAAAGACTTAAGGAAGTTATCTGAGGACCCCAATAAGTATATGGAGGCTTCTAAAAATCTAACCCAAGTGTTTAATCTTATATGAAGTAATGCTACTTCACATAAGTAGCTTTATATTATCTTATAATTTAATTGAGATATTTAAATACTAGATCTCCACAACTACAACTGAGGGGTTTAGAAAATATCCTATTTCTGCATAGTAACAAACTATCTGCATTCTGTACACTTGTAAGCTGTACACTTGTAAGCTGTATCCTAACTGCTCTCAAGAAACAGGCGGTGCTAAAGGCAGCAGAGAGATTTGTAAATGAAGAGCAAGTATTCTGTAACCAGTCAAATTAAAAAAAAAAAAAGTCAAAAGTAAATAAAATAATAAAATAGAGACTGAAACCTCATTTCCAATTGAAAGAGAAACAATGCTTTTTGAAAATCTGAATTGGATCCCTGGAGGTCCTAAGTGAAAAAAATTACACTTTTTAACGGGCATATTAAGAGACTTGCAAAAAAAAAAAAAAAAAAAAAAAAAACAGAAATAAACATTTTAATTACTCCAAAATGTTCTTGTTGAATCAGAAACAAGATAAAAATTTATCATCCTTTTTGGAAAGGCTGAGAAAACGTTAGTGAAACACATCTTTCTATTTCTTAATTCAACTGAGACACAGATAATCTTAAAATACAAGTTTATTTATCAAGCAGCTCTTAATTTTAGAGCGAAACTACAAAAGCAGTCTGTGGAATCAGATAGCATATTGGAAAAACTTTCTGGATTTGTTTCTTCAGTATGCCACAAGAAGAAACAGGAGAAGGAGGCCCAGGAAAATGAGTAGATATACAAGAGAATAAAAGAGGCATTAGTGGCCACTTTATAGGCCTATAAGATCTATAATCCCCAAGTACACTTGCTAGTTGCCACTGTTGTGGCAAGCTGGAACACTTCACAAAGGCTTGCCCAGGCATCCAGAAGATATCTTAACCCTGTCCAGCTTGTGATGGAGACCACAGAAGGACCTTTGTTTAGAGACATAGGTCACTATGTCCAGAGTCAGTCTTCAGATGATCAAGCAGAACTCAACTGTTGTGGTTCTCATTTTTCCAGCTTCAATGGCTGTAACTATGTTCAGAATTTGTTCCTTCCGGTGGGTTCTTGGTCTTATTGACTTCAAGAATGAAGCCACAGACCCTCGTGGTGAGTGTTACAGTTCTTGAAGACAGTGTGTCTGGAGTTTGTTCCTTCTGATGTTCAGATGTGTCCAGAGTTTCTTCCTTCTGGTAGACTTGTGGTCTCGCTGACTTCAGGAGTGAAGTCACAGACCTTCACAGTGAGAGTTACTATTCTTAAAGGTGGCACATCCAGAGTTGTTTGTTCCTCATGGTGGGTTGGTGGTCTTGCTGACTTCAGGAGGGAATCTGTAGACCTTCGCTTTGAGTGTTGCAGCTCATAAACGTAGTGCAGATCCAAAGGGTGAGCAGCAACTTGATTTATTGTGAAGAGGGAAAGAACAAAGCTTCCACAGCATGGAAGGGAACTGCCACTGCTGGCTCCCATGGCCAGCTTTTATTCCTTTATTATTTGGCTCCACCCACATTCTGCTGATTGGCCTATTTTACAGAAAGCTGACTGGTCCATTTTACAGAGAGCTGATTGGTTCATTTTTACAGAGTGCTGACTCGTGCATTTACAAGCCTTTATCTGGACACAGAGCACTGACTGTTGCATTTACAATCCTTTAGTTAGAAAGAAAAGTTCTCCAAATCCCCACCCAATTAGTAGACACAGAGCACTGACTGGTGCATTTATAATCCTTTAGTTAGACAGAAACATTATCCAAGTCCCCACCAGAGTCAGGAGCAAAGCCAGTTTCACCTCTCAATACCCCCTCTTAACAGGATATTGCAAATGCTGTTGGGAACTTGGCCAATGACCACTCCAGCTACTTCCTGTTGGATAGGGGTGAAGAAGGGGCCCTGCAGTTGTAGTGTCCTCCAGAGAGGAACCCTTTAGGTCCGTGGAAGGGCCAGTGGGTCCATCCAGGGGTTCTCAGTAGAATTTGTTAATTGAGCTCATTTGGGGTTCCATTTGTAAGACCATCTATAGCTTGATGGCCTCAATCCTAGAGGAAACAAATTTGACAAGTAGTTTAAAAATACAGGGCCCAAGGTGAGTAATAGCAAGATGGCTGTCATGGGACCTAGACAGGGGAGAAGCTATGTTCCCCAACTCCAGAAGTTAGTATAAGAGTTTGAAAGGCATTTTCTGATTCCAGAAGCCTTTTCCTGTAAATGCCAGGTGGCATCTTGTACTGTCCCTGACTGATTAGTGTAAAAACAACACTCTTTCACTAAGAAGGTGCAAAGTCCTCTTTTCTCAACAATGAGGAGGTCTAGGTCTCAGCAGTTTTGGAGAGAGACTGCTGCCAGAGTCTATTTGGGATTGTAGAATAAGGATAGATTTTGTTATTTCTTGCAAACTATCTGAAAACTCCTTTGAGAGTGCATGGTAGTAGGATAATGAAGTAGATAAACTGGCTATTCCAGTTCCTGTAGCAGTGGCCATTTCTAATCCTGTAAGTAGGGGTATTAGTTGTTTGGACCTGTGCTGAAGGACTTGAGCTTTGAGGGGGAACTGATAGGGTCTGATTTCCATAAGATTAGAAGTTAGGATAATTAATTACACTGTTACTTTTTAGCCAAATTTATTTTTGTTGAAAACCTTATAAGTTTGGTATTTTGATTATTCTTTGCTTTTAATAAGATCTTGGTCAGTCCATATTAACTTAGAATTGGTATAGATGGCTCTGTCCTGATTCTGTAAGTACTTTAAGATTTGGCTGATGCAAACAGCTCACAAATTTGAGCAGACCAATTATTAGGCAATTTTCCTAATTCTGCTTCTAAAAGTTTCCTTATCATTTACTGAATAACCATTGTGTCTTTTTTCCTTAATCACCAGGGAGGAACAGTCTATTGTCCTGTCCTGAAGGGAGTTCCTCCTAGATCTGGTCGGACTTTTGTATAGTAATTAATTAAGATTTAGATCTCCCTTTTAGGAAACTTGCTGGGTTAAGGATTTTTGATAGGAAGGTTACAGGTTGTCAGTGACCTCAGTTTTTTTGGGCTCCGCCCTTGTTTACCTGTCAACAAGTGGGTATTGGAATGTTTTAGGGTTATGGAGAAGACCTTCAATTATCAATTGTAGGTTTTAAATTTACCCTGACTTTTAAAGGAATACGGTACACTGTTTTCTCTTTACTACTTACATCTCTTTGACTCCTTTGTCTCTTTCTCTCTTTCCTTCTCTGTTTGACTTCCTGTCTGTCTCTTCTCTGTCTCCTTCTCTTTGGCTTCCTATCTTTCTCTTTCTCTGCTGGTCTTTCCCCACCTCTGCCAGTCACTTACGCTGCTATTCTCCCCTCTCCTTCCCTTTTAATGACTTCAGCAGTGTAAGACTCTCACCTTGTTGGGTTTTTGCACTAAGTGCAGTAACTCCATGATTTCCTTGTATTTAATGGGGGTTTCCCCAGAGGTTAGGAACTGCCTTTCTTTCCATATTGCAGCATGGGCATGTAGGATTAGATAAGCATACTTGCTATCTGTATACACTTTTATTCTTTTTCCCTTTCCCAGTTCTAAGGCTTGGGTAAGTGCCACTAGTTCTGCTAACTGGGTGCTGGACCCTGGGGGGAAAGGCTTACTTTCAAGCATGGTTACATCATTAACTATGGCATAACCTGCTCTTCGTATCCCATTCTCCACAAATGAACTGCCATTAGCATATAGGCTAAGATCAGGATTAGCCAAAGAGACTGCCAAGAAATCATCTCAGGCGACATAAGTCTGGACCACATCCTGTTAACAGCCATGCTCGACCACTCCCCATTCTCTGGGAGGAAAGTGGCAGGGCTGAGGGCTGCACATATATGCACTTGAAGCACCAGTCCCTCAAGGTGTAGCACCTGGTATCTAAGCAGCCATTGTCTGATAGCCATAAATTTCCTTTGGCACCTAGTATGCCATTTACATCATGAGTAATCCAGATGGTGACATCGTTTCCTCATATTATTTTGATAGCCTCTGACACTAAGATGGCCACCGCTGCAACTACCCATAAACATTGAGGCCAGTCTTTCACTACTACATCAATTTCCTTACTTAGGTATGCCACTGGTGTGGGGTTGTCCCACGAGTCTGAGTAGGGACTCCAAGAGCTATTCCTGCTCTTCCTATGACATATAAAGAAAACTTTCATTCTGTGTGAAGGTTTAAGGCTGGAGCTTGAGTTTGTTTCTTCCAATGCCCAGATTTCAGGGTTGATTCCCTCCTCAAGCAGGGGACAACAAATGGGTAACTTGTTCCCCATGTTCATGTAGATAATAGCACCAGCTCTGGCTAACATATCCTTCCCTAATAAGGGTGTGGGACTTTCAGGCATAACAAGAAAGACATGTAAAAAGAGAAAAGTCTCCCAATTACAACTGAGGAGGTGGGAGAAATACCTGGTTACAGGCTGTCCCAGCATTCCTCTGATGGTAACAGCTTTTGAGGACAGTCATCCAGGGCAGGAGATTAACACTTAGAATGCTGCACCAGTGTCCAGGAGGAAGTCAATTTCCTGGGCTTCAATGGTTAAACATACCCGGGGCTCAGTGAGGGTGATGATATGAGCTGGCGCTTGCTCCCGGCACCCTCACTCCTGTTGTTGGATCATCTTGTTAGGGGCTTCTGGTCCAGGGAATCTTTTTCCTCCAGTGTAGTACACCTTCCAGTGATTGACTCAGCACAGCGGACATGGATGAGGGTGGCAGCTTGTTTCTTGTTGCACAATCTTTTTTAAAGGATCCTTATAAACCACACTGATAACAAGCCCTACTGGGTGATTGGCCTGCTCCGTTTTCTGTCCTCTCTGAACCACCAAGGTTTGTTTGTCTGAGGGTCATGACTAAGGCTGCAACCTTTCTCTGGTCTTGCTTTTCCTTTTCTGCCTGTTCTTCTTGATCCTTATTATAGAACACTGAAGTTGTCAGGTTTAATAATGTCTCCAGATTTTCTTCAGGGCCCAGGGCTTGCTTTTGAAGCTTTATCCTGATATCTGCAGCTGATTGGGTAATAAACTTACCTTTTAGAATCCATTGACCCTCGAGTGATTTGGGTGAAAGGAGAGGATATTTTCTTTAGGCCTCCCATAGCTGCTCAAGGAAGGCAGAAGGATTTTCTTCCTTTCCCTGAGTTATGGTAGACATCATTGAATAATTCACGGGCTTTTTCCTAATTTTCCTTAGTCCTTCTAGAACACAGGTCAATAGATATATATGCCTCCAGTCTCCATGATCTGAGTTAAGGTCCCAGTGGGGATCCATACTGGGGAAGGCTTGCTGACTGGAAGGGATTTCTCTCCTTCTTTGGCTGTCATTCTATCATTTACTTGACTAAGATACCATGTATCTCCAAATTCTCAGGCTGCAGCTGAAGGCACATTCTTTTCATTAAAGGCCACGGTTTGATCTAACAAAAGAATGACATCTCTCTAAGGGAGATCAAAGGTTTGCCCTAGACCCTGTAGGACATCTATGTATCTATCAGGATCATCTGAAAACTTCCCCAGATCTGCCTTGATCTGCTTTAAATTACTGAGGGTGAACGGGACATGTACCCGGGTTGAGTCAGATTCCCCTCACCCTACAGCTTGAAGGGGACATAACTGATAGCCCAGGGGGTTTTGTGGTCCTTTGGAGATTTATTTGCTTGTTTCCTTCTGGGTGAAGGAGATTAGAGGAGGCTTATCATTAATATCCTACAGGTAAGTTAGGATATGGGGGTAAAATTGCGTGCTCTGCATAGTTGTATATTCTCCCTCAGTAAAAAGAAACCTTGGACATAAGGTATTCCAATCCATTTGCCTCCCCTCCTACAGAAAAGATCAAGTTGCAGGATAGTACTGTAATTTATACTTCCTTCAGGTGGCCATTTTTCCCATCAGAGAGAGTACTGGGGCCAGGCCATAGTGCACAAAAAGATAAGCCACCTCTTTTTCAGCATTTGCCAGTTAAATTGGGCCCAATGGCTTAGGATGCATTTCAAGTGTGGGCCTGTTGATGCCTGAGTGTTTCCCATCTGAAAGACAAAACTGCCACAGTTTTTGTTTGTTTCTCTCCCTGCCCATGAACCTGCAACAATCCCTGGACACTACTGACTGGAATAGTTGTACTCGCTGACACAGCAGCAGAAACACCTCCTGCTAAGAACCCACAACAGTCCTGTACCCTGATGATCGGAACAGTTGTGCTCACCAGTGCAGCAGCAGAAACACTAGTTTCCCTCCTAGACCACAAGGAAGATGAAGGAAGGTTGGATTTAGTGACTGTTACTGACACATTCTCAAAAATCTGCACCCTTGCCTGTCCTCCTAGAACACAAGGATGACCAAGAAGAATTGGATTTAATGGCCCTTACTAACCCATTCTCAAAAACCTCTTAGAGTCCTAAGCATTCTCCTGTTAGTATTGGGACTTTACCCCGGTCCTATAATGATGTTATGCCACAAAAATGGAGTGGAGGGCCATACCCTGAGGGAGGGAAGGGATCTCTAGAGTTGAAAGAGTGATGCCTTTTGTCCTCACTTACATGAATAGGAAGGATACAATTTCTGATGCTCCCCATGTCCTAGCTTCAGGAATAGCTTTTGTTAGGCCTGCTTGCCTGAGGAGGGATGTTAAAATTCCAGATAGTGTCCCCTACAATGGGGTCTTGGGCAAAAATTATGTCTTTCTGATTGGTGAGTCCAAGTGCCTAAAGAAGGTAACAGAGTCCTGAAGTTTGTCCTAGAAATCATTGTGATAGGAGAAACTAGAAAAGCATCAGAGACAGGCAGTGGTTTTTAGAAGAAGGACTGGCCTCAGAGAAGAGAGGAAGTTTGTCTGGCATGTATTAGGACGCAGGAGATGAGGGTCAGGATATATAGGATAGATGGGTGGGTTTCACTTGGGCAACCTGACTTTGAGAGGTCCGTTTATGGCTGCAGAGTCAGAAAACTTGTCAGGACCCTGGAGCTGAAGGTCTTTCCACGCTGTCAACCCTCAGCTCAGTCCAGAAGTACAGGAAAAGTGGAAACTTGTTCCAAGTAAACCAATGTTCCAAACTCCAAAGAGTTAGGGTTTATTAGAGAGCCCTTTTCCAGAAAGCCTGACACCCGTGTCTTTAGTCTGGTGGCTGTGCTAATTGCTTTTAATTGGCCAACAGTTGTCTGGTATTTAGACCCCAAATTCTAAGAAAAAATAGGACAGAATAGCAAGTGAAAGAGGTCCAATGGTACTCACCTCTTGGCAATAGTTTATGATCCCTTTGTGGTCACCAATATCTGTCTGGAATTGGTTCCTTCCAATGGGTTCTTGGTCTCACTGACTTCAAGAATGAAGCTGCAGACCTTCATAGTGAGTGTTACAGTTCTTGAAGATGATGTGTCTGGAATTTGTTCCTTCTGATATTCAGATATGTCTGGAGTTTCTTTCCTCTGGTGAGTTCATCGTCTCACTTGAGTTCAGGATTGAAGCCACAGACCTTCGCAGTGAGTGTTACAGTTCTTAAAGTTGGCACGTCCAGAGTTGTTTCTTCCTTCTGGTGGGTTCGTGGTCTTGCTAACTTCAGGAGGGAAGATGCAGACTTTCGCATTGAATGTTACATCTCATAAAGTTGGTGTGTCTAGAGTTGTTTGTTCCTCACTGGGGGTTGATGGTGTCGCTGGCTTCAGGAGGGAAGTTGCAGACTTTCACATTGAGTGTTACAACTCATAAAGATTGTGCAGACCCAAAGAGAGAGTAAAAGTAAAAAGCTCTTTACAGTGAAAGTGGGGGGTAAGTGGTTTGCCTACTATAAGACTGGGCTTTGATAAAGACACAAAAGTAAATAAATGTCGTTAGTTGTCTTGGAGAAAGCATTACTCAGCTTGGCCCTGAACATTGGCCTGGGATTCATCAGGAGGTGAAGTGATGATTCATAGATGCAACGTACCTTGGCCTTCACCCTTGACCCTGGACCAAGTAGGAGCTGAAGTGAAATCTTGACCTGACACCTTGGCCTGATCACATGCTGAAGTGACGTTTCATGTCCAAGATAATTAAGGAACCTGGACAGAAAGTATAGGTAGGACAAAGTTTAATAAGTAAAAGAAGAAAGCTCTCCACATTAAATAGGGGGTCCATGAGAGTTTTGAAATATAAGGCTGGGTCTTAGATTTTTATATACTGGAAAGAGAGAAATGTTCTGAGTTGTATGTGGGCTATCTTGTAGAAAACACTCATCAGTTTGGTTCAGGACCTGACTTGGGACAAATCAGAGGCTGAAGTAAAAGCATTGTCTGGGACACTGGGTCTGGAGCTTCTGCTGGAAAAACCAGAAGCTGAAGGGATGATTCAGAAACACTTGGCTCATAGTTCAAAGCATGTACAAAATAGAAAAGTGTCCCAACAGAGTCCACTGGAGCCTACCATGTATCATGCCCACAAAGACAGAATAGTCTATTTTTTGAAGCTTGCTGATTATACAAATAACAAAAGTATTTCTACATTTGGTCTTGTTCCCCTATCTGTGCACCTGTGCATATGTTTTAGGCAAAAACCAGAAAGGAATTTTCATATTCTTCCCTGTTTTCTTATTAGTGCAGCTCCGAACACATCTTTGGCTTTCCTCCTCTTCTAGTTCCCTAATAGGTGCCTACAACATCATTTTTCAGGTTGTTTCTCTGCTTAAAAGAGTTTTACCTAGAAACCTTCCTAGTTTTCTGTTTTTTATTTCCTCCCACATCATGAAGGTAATTTTAATGTGTTTTGTGCATAAAACAAAGCTTGTGCTAAGAATCTTCTGTGGAGTTTTCCACTTGTTTCATGTCCTCACTAAAGTTTCACATTGGAGTATATTTAAAGTTTTTGTATTGGCAATGTTCAACCTGCCCTTTTTTCTTTTAAAATTAACTACTTTGAAATAGGGAGTAAGTTGTTTTAATTCTTAGATCATTTGGTAGAATTCAACAGTTGAACACTCTGGCCCTCGGGTTTTCTTTTTAGTAGCTGTAAGATTGTGAAGTATGTTTGATGTTTGCATGTCTGATTTTCTGCATAGAAATACTGAGTTCTTTGGAATCTCCAAATTGCTGTCTTTTTATATGCTAATAACTGACAGCTTCAGGTTGGGGCTTGTCAATAAAAAGACAGATGCACGATTAGAGGGTCATAACTCTCAGGTTCACCCTGCATTATTTTGGAATGGGAGAGTTGCTGCAGGTACTGGCAGTGTCAGCCTATTTAGGGGGGCTGCTGAAAAAATGCCAGGTGCAGTGAGGCAGGGGCAGCCAGGGTTCTGCCCTCGATGAAGCTGATGGAAACAAAGAACAGGCAGAAGCCATACCCACAGCCAAGTGGAATTATTAGGAATCTTACCTGCTCAGGCACAGTTGTAGCTGCTTAGTCACAGCTACAGACTCAGGCATCCCTGTGTTTACTGGGGTCTGGAAAGCCATCCTTCCCAAAAAGTCTCTGAAATACCTGCTCTCACTGTCTGGCCTTTCCCAGCTCCTAGTTCCCCCGCTAATGTTGAAGAAATTTTTTGGCCAAGCCTAGGTGCTGTTAGGACCTGAACGTGTGTGATTACATTTGAGGTTGTGCTGAAATAAAAATCATCTGCCACGTTGGTTTTCTCTAGTCTTTGGACCCCAGGGAGCATAGGAGGCTCTAGAGTTGGGTAGGGACTAAGGGAAGCTTGGTATAGGCCTTCAGGTTTCTCTTTACAAAAACAGTCTTGGCACCATGAACTGTGTAGCAGGAGACAGGCCCCTAGGCAGAAAGATTCAGTTTCTTATTGAAACTCCATCTTTAATCCATGGATTTTCTGAAGACTGGGGTCCAAGCTGCATGTTCTAGAGATGAGGGTGAGAAGTTATGTCTCTTTCTGGGCTCCGCAATGGCCACCCACTGACCAATCAACACAATATTTCTTCCCACTGAAGCTCCTATGAACTCCAGAGTTAGGCAGATTGTGGATAACCTGCTTACGGAGTGGAGCTACCAACTGTGGGTCTCATCTCCACTGAGAGTTATACACTTACTGGAATTACATGCCTGCAGTTAGATAGGTCTCCTCTCCATTAAAGGCTGCAGAGATAGCTCAAAAAACTTCCTGTAGATAAAAGTTTGCCACTCTACATCTCCTCCTTACTGAGGGCTGCAGAGATGTCAGCACAACCTGCCTGCAGATTGAAGCTCTTTACTCTGGTTCTTCTCTTCACTGAGTGTTGCACAGATAAATGGGTGTCCTGCTTGTAAAAAGGAACGGCCCACTTTACATCTCCTGCAAACTGTACTGTCACTCAATAAAGCATGTATTTATCATGATTATTTTTTAGTTGTTTACAAACCTCATTCTTCCTGGACATCACAGAAGGACTCAGGACTGAATGGCAAAACTGACAAATTAGTAACACAAGCAGGGCTGAAACTCACAAACTCTCACTTGCCACATTGTTGCTTACCATAAAAAAAAAAAAAAAAAGACAGCAAAGCTTTGAGCCTAAAAGAACTCAGACCTAAACTTTCCCAAGATAGAGTTGTGACACCCTTTTTGGGACTTTGCAGTTTCTGGCATTTCTAAGCTTCTGGATTCCACTGCATTCCCCAGTGCCTGCAGCTTGTGATATGCCAAATTCAGCCAAAGACCTTCAGGGAGCTGGCCCCTGTGTCATCTCCTGGACCTGCTCACCTCATCATAGCCAATGTGCCTAGTTGTGTGCGGTGGTTGGACTCAACAGTCACTCACTCATGCACCTATCTCTATGCCTGTGACAAAGGTCACATTGATCACCATTAGCCAGTGGATTACTTAATCATACCTACATAATGGAGCCTCCATAAAAACCCAAGGGTACAGGATTCCAAGAGCTTCTGGATAGCTGAACATGTAGCATGTTCTAAGATATTGTGTGCACATAAAAGCAAACACCAGTAATTTTAAATGTCGCATATAGTGTACATATTTTTTCTTTGCTTTGAAAGAAATTTCTGCCTTTAATAATACATTCAGAATTTTAACTTATTAAATAGAATATATTCAAAGTTAACCCAAAAGTATATGTTGTAAACATTAACACTTAGATATTTCTACCAAAATGATTCCATGATTTACTAATATTGTACAAGTTTTGCTTCAGAGAGATAAAGATTTCTTCATGTTAACTGGGTAAAAACTAGAAATGTATAAAGAAAAAAAAGTGAATTGATATTTCAGCATACGTTGTAACTTAGGTTCAGTTTGGGAGAATAATCGTCAGTGAATTTTGTGTTGGAAATATGTATCCTAAAATAACTATCCCTTTAATTTAGAATTTTGTGTCTTTGTGGTATTTGTACCACTATAAATTGAAGGGCATCATCTCAGATATTTCTGTGTCTCTATTTTGGGGAAATGAGCGCAGGCTGTGTCATACCCTGTTAAACTCTGCATTGTAGAATATAAAAATTAAAAAATAAATTACCTGTTTTTTGCTCATTCAGTGTAATAAATAAAAATTCTGTTTTTTTAATATAGAGTAATTGCCATATATAAAAATTAGAACTTGAAAGAGCAGTCAAGTACTCATCAGTCTGCTTTTATATGTGGGCTTGTATGTGCATAAAATTATGACATTTTGGCAAAGAAGCTGTTTCATCGTTTATTTTAAAGTTACAAGGCCGGGCGTGGTGGCTCAAGCCTGTAATCCCAGCATTTTGGGAGGCCGAGATGGGTGGATCACGAGGTCAGGAGATCGAGACCATCCTGGCTAACACGGTGAAACCCCGTCTCTACTAAAAAATACAAAAAACTAGCCGGGCGAGGTGGCGGGCGCCTGTAGTCCCAGCTACTGGGGAGGCTGAGGCAGGAGAATGGCATAAACCTGGGAGGCGGAGCTTGCAGTGAGCTCAGATCCGGCCACTGCACTCCAGCCTGGGTGACAGAGTGAGACTCCGTCTCAAAAAAAAAAAAAAAAAAAAAGTTACAGTTACTTAAAACTTCCTTGATAATATTAAATGAATAGCTTGGATATTCCTATTTCTCCTTCCAAGCCTTAGGTATAGGGAAAATTGTTTTGGGTTGTGAAGATGGCTTAGGACATCTTGAAGCTAATGATGTCTTCTGCTTAGCTCAGTTATTGTGTCTAAGTAAACAGACTGACAATTAAAACTCACCAATTATACTTTGCACTTACATTAACACAGATTGTATCCCTTGGGCCAAGTCCCAGATTTTCTTCAGCACTTCGCACTCTCTCTCTCATTGGTTTGTTACAACTCCATCTTAATATTACAACAAGCAACGGCCTTATATTCCTTCAGCACAACCGGATTGCATGAGGCAAGCTTGTTAATATGAACCATAACCTCTTGCGTGAAAATTGCGGTCCAAAACACCTGAGAGACCAGACTTTTGGCACATGGCTCCTATACTGTCAGCTTTCACCCACCAATCAACACTTTATTGACAAATGCTTCATTCATCATCTTGGGAAACCTAACACTAGAAAGGCATCTAAACTCTGTCCAAATGTCACGTAAGAGTCTGAAATCAAGGCTTTCATTAGCCTAAATCAAGTGAGAAAGAGACAATATTGATGCACCTAGTGCCATGGCCGGCCCGTTGACTGATACAACAATAGGTTGTTTTGTTGTTTTTTTTTTTGTTGTTTTTTTTTTTTTGAGACGGAGTCTCGCTCCTCACCCAGGCTGGAGTGCAGTGGCGCAATCTTGGCTCACTGTATGCTCCACCTCCCAGGTTCACACCATTCTCCTGCCTCAGCCTCCCGAGTAGCTGGGACTACAGGCGCCCGCCACCACGCCCGGCTAATTTTTTGTATTTTTAGTAGAGACGGGGTTTCACCGTGGTCTCGATCTCCTGGCCTTGTGATCCGCCCACCTCGGACTCCCAAAGTGTTGGGATTACAGGTGTGAGCCACCGCGCCCAGCCAACAATAGGCTTTTTTAATGGAATAAACGTATTGACAAAATTCTTGATGTTGTCCAACATTTCAATGCTTGTTCTGTTTCTGTCATTTCTTAATTGCTTCACGAAGTACCCAAAATCAAGACCAGAGCAAGACACTGTCAGCTGCACTGAACAAACAAGCTTGCTATCATCCGCAGCAGCCCTATTCAGGGCATTCATGATTTATTTCATTACTTCTGTATTCAGTGTGTTTTCCTCTGTCAATCTCATTGATACCAATATCTAGGTGAATACATCCCCTTTCCTCACTACAATGTCTCTGTATCTGCTGGCACTTTCTGTTAGCCTTCTGGCGAAATACATCATCTTGATAAATGGTTGGTCTCTTTTATCACCAATAACCTATCTTCACCCACCTCTCACTCTTGGAACAGGTGTATGCATATTTGCTGTTCCATTGGATGTTAATGGGTCCATTAATACCAATACACTTTCCTTGTTAGCTGAGGCTATGGCCACGGATGCAGTAGTAACTGAGACAGACATCTGAGACATTAGTGGCCTTTTTTATATTCCAGTTGGTACTGCACTGGGATCTGATAAAGCTCTGATAGGCTTTTCTGCTGCCACTTTGGATACCCCTGTGTCCTGCTAATCTGGTGCAATAGGGTTTAATTTGTCAAGTTCCTGAAGGTCACTCACTGTTCTTGCTGTTAAAGGGGCTCTGAGGTACAAGTGTCTTGACAGTTGAATTTACCATCTCCATATTCTTTGGGTGAAAGAGAGGTGAAGCTGCATTTTTCCTAACGTTCTGGCCGGCAGCTGTCATTTGGACTTGTGGAGTTTGCCAGTCAACAGCATTTTAGGAGAGTTCTTAGAAAAGTTGGTGTTGGTAGATCTGGAAGCTCTTTTTCTGGCATTGTTTGACAAAATTCTACTTGTTTTTACCTGTGTCCTTTTTTCCTGCTTTTCAGTCTGTCATCTGTTAAAGACATAAATACATTTTTCACAGTTCATGAGGTGCTGCTCTGGTTCCCAAGTGTCACTCTCTTTGTCATAACCTTTCCTCGGAACCAAATACTCTGTCTTCCCATTTTTGTCTTGTCTTGTGTAAACAATAGTTTCAACCTCAGACTCCTGGGAGCCCATGAAGAAAGAGACAGATTTGGGACAGTTGCTGTGCCAAATTTGTTTCAGTTGGGTCTTCACATACTTACATTTTTTCTGCCTCTAGCACTTTATCAGTTGCTGAGTATGGATGAGCTTCTTCCACTTTGTGACCATTGTTGTAGTAAAAGTTGTATTAAGGAACAGCTATGCTATATACCTCAGGCTCTCCACAGTTACTCCCTGATGGGATATCCTGGGCTTGGTTTCATGATGCTAAGGTAGCTGGCTTCTCAGGTAAGTGAATTCACCACTCCTACTCTGGTGTAGTGCAGAAAGCTTTCTACCTTTTCTACCTGCCTGTTACTCTTTCCTTTATGGTTGCTCTGACAATTACGTTGAACATTCTAAAGTTACAACATTGTTAAAGTTACGCTAATTTACTTTCAATAATATATAAAACCCTTACTCTTGTATAGCCTGGCCCCCATTATTTTACTTATTGAGTTTTCAAAATTATACTTTTACACATTGAATGTAAAAAACACGTTAGTGATTATATATATATGTAATCACTATATATTATATATAATATAATATATAAATATATATAATATTTTTATTATATATACATATATATGTATATATATACATGTATATACATATATATATGAGCACACTGCTATTTAGTGTCCATTCATTTTGCCATGAAGTACCCCGTAAAGTGTTTCTCAAAGGGTAGTCTAGCGGTAAAAAAAAATCAGCTTTTATCCGGGAATGTCATAATTTCTCTCATACTTTTGATGGACACTTTGAACATAAAATTTCGGATTGAACGTTTTTTATTACATCACTTAGAATATATCAGTCTACTGCTCTCTGGCGTCTGAAATAAGAAATCAGTTGTTTATTTTTGAGGGTCCTCTGTACATGACTAGCCACTTCTTTGGTGCTTTCAAGATTCTCTTTGTCTTTGTTTAAAAAGATTGAATTATCAAGTACGTTTCAGTGTGTTTGTTTCAGTTTATCTTACTTGGAGTTTATTGAGTTTCTTGGGTGCTTTTTTTCTCACCCTTGTGACATTCTTGACCCCTATTTTTAAAAATCGTCCACTGATTGTCTCTTCTCTTTGAATTTCCAAAATGCATCAATAAGGCTGCTTGATGGTATCCCACATGTTTTAGGCTGTGTTCACATTTCTTTATTTTTTTTCTTTCTCTTCCTTACTTAATAATTTCAACTGGTCTTTTTTTTTAGGTTTGCTGATAATTGTGTTCTATCTGCTCAAGTCTGCTTTTAAATGTCGGTAGTGAGGCCGGGCGCGGTGGCTCAAGCCTGTAATCCCAGCACTTTGGGAGGCCGAGACGGTTGGATCACGAGGTCAGGAGATCGAGACCATCCTGGCTAACACGGTGAAACCCTGTCTCTACTAAAAATACCAAAAACTAGCCAGGTGAGGTGGCGGGCCCCTGTAGTCCCAGCTACTCGGGAGGGTGAGGCCGGAGAACGGCGGAAACCCAGGAGGCAGAGCTTGCAGTGAGCTGAGATCCGGCCACTGCACTCCAGCCTGGGAGACGGAGCTAGACTCCGTCTCAAAAAAAAAAAAAAAAAAAAAAAAAATCTGTAGTGAATTTTTATTTCATTGTTTTATTTTTCATCCCTAGAATTTTTTTAGTTTTTAAAATAACTTTACCTCTTTTCATTACTAATTTTTGTTCATGACTGTCTGTGCTTTTATGTTTATTCTATTCCCTTCCTAAGAACATTAATTTAGAAAAATATATGTAGTAAGCCTGCCATTTGGGCTGTGTAGGAAAAGTTTCTGTAAGTTATTATTATTTTTTCTTAGAATGAGTCCTACTTTTCTCTTTCGGTTTATGGTTAGTGATTCTGTTAATGCTGAAAAAGGGCATTTAAATATTAAAATGCTGTAAATATTTAACTCAGATTTTCTTTCCCTGTGATTGGCTAGGGTTTTGTTTATTGATCATGTAGGCCCTTCCTGTCCTGGAAATTAGTCCTACTGAACTTCTTAGGTCCTCTTTGAGCCTGCACCCATCTGGGGAAGATATGGTTAATACCCTATGGCATGAGCCACCACACTCAGCCCATTTCTTCATATAACTTTTGGCTGTTTGCGTCTTTTTTGAAAAATGTCTATTCAGATCTTTTGCCTCCCTTAGACCACCACTCTTCTTACTCTCCGTGTGACTACCATTAGCATCCTCTCCTAATTTACAGCTTAGCAGCTGCTGAGAACTAAAAAATCAGATAACCAAGATGGTTGGTGTCGAGTATAAATAGATCCTGAAGTCTTTGCATGAAAATATTGTGAAACACATTTTCATTTTTGGAGTCATTTTTTATTAGTAACATCCTGATAGTTGAATCTGGTAGATAAGTGACTAAGTGACTTCCAGTTACCAATTCAGACTGGCTCAAGGTCAAAGATACAGGCTGGGGGGTTGGATCTGGCTCCTGGATGCCATAGATCCAGGTGCTGAAACTTTGTCATCTCTTGCTTGCCTGGGTGGGCTGCATTCTCAGGCAACCTCAGCAAGTTCCAGGCTGCAACCTTCCAGCTCCGTGGCATCTAGAGAGAGCTGCCCCTTGTCAGCAGGTACAAAAAGAACCCCAGGAAGCTCTCACCTATTAGCAGAAGACAAAACAAACAGAAAAAAAAATAAAACAAAATAAACATCCTGGGAAGTGTAACCAGCTCCGGAGCCAGGAAAGGTGGATGAGTGAGCATCCTTTAGGCCCCACCACACAGACTGGGAGGGAGGGAGGCTGGGTCCTCAAGGGAAATTGAGCAGCTTCTACCAGAATAGTAGAGGGGTTGCTGATTAAACAAAAAAAAATATTCATAACTGCATTTAATTTTTAATGCAGTTTCTTTTTCCTTTTTAAAAATTTTACTTTAATTTCTGGGATACATGTGCAGAATGTGCAGGTTTGCTACATAAGTATACATGTGCCATGGTGGTTTGCTGCACCTAGCAACCCATCATCTAAGTTTTAAGCCCCATATGCATTCGATATTTGTCCTAACGCTCTCTCTCCCCTTCCTCCCCAACCCTCCCTCCTGACAAGCCCTGGTGTGAACCAACCCAAATGCCCATCAGCGGTAGACTGAATAAAGAAAATGTGACATGTATACACCATGGAATACTATGCAGCCATAAAAAAGAATAAGTTCATGTCCTTTGCAGGGATGTGGATGAATCTGGAAACCATCATTCTCAGCAAACTAACACAGGAGCAAAAAACCAAACACCACATGTTCTCACTCGGAAGTGGGAGTTGAACAATGAGAACACATGGACACAGTGAGGGGAACATCATTCCTTTTCTTTATCTTGTATTTGTATGTTGAGAAGCTAAGAACGATTCTAATTCAGAATCATTTAGAAACGCTGCTTGCAGTTCAAGCAGCATTTTTGAATCAATTCTGCTCTACTTTATGTTGGATGTCTCCATAATGGAAGATATTAGAGGAATAATGGAGAATAAGGTGGTGAGGCAATAGGGATTGCTGTCAGCCATTGAAGACAGGCTAGGGCACGACCCTTTTTGTTCCTGAAATCACTCTGGGTGCTGTAGCAATGAATCCCCTGATAGAGACATTATCTTCACAACCTCACTGCATCTGCCTCATCTCATCTCTGAAGGCCACAGTGGCTGAGAGCAGAAAGGTGACCCCAGCAGGTCACACCTCATTCCACACTGAAGTCCCCTCCACCACAACCACACCACCCAGTCATCCAGCCCATGAACTCTCAGAGGATACCCAGTAACTTTCATTTATTTTTTGTTATTTTTATTATTTTTGAGACTGGAGTTTTATTCTTGGTGTCCAGGCTGGAGTGCAATGACATGACCTTAGCTCTGCAACCTCCACATCCGGGTTCAAGTGATTCTCCTGCCTCAGCCTCCCAAGTAATTGGGACTACAGGAGCCCACCACCATGCCTGGCTAATTTTTTGTATTTTTTTATATTTTTATTGTTTATTATACTTTAAGTTCTAGGGTATATGTGCATAACGTGCAGGTTTGTTACATATGTATATTTGTGCCATGTTGGTGTGCTGCACCCATCAACTCGTCAGCACCCATCTATTCATCATTTATATCATGTATAACTCCCCAATGCAATCCCTCCCCCCTCCCCCCTCCCCATGATAGGCCCCAGTGTGTGATGTTCCCCTTCCCGAGTCCAAGTGATCTCATTGTTCAGTTCCCACCTATGAGTGAGAACATGCGGTGTTTGGTTTTCTGTTCTTGTGATAGTTTGCTAAAAATGATGGTTTCCAGCTGCATCCATGTCCCTACAAAGGACGCAAACTCATCCTTTTTTATGGCTGCATAGTATTCCATGGTGTATATGTGCCACATTTTCTTAATCCAGAGCTTCTGCACAGCAAAAGAAACTACCATGAGAGTGAACAGGCAACCTACTGAATGGGAGAAAATTTTTGCAATCTACTCTTCTGACAAAGGGCTAATATCCAGAATCTACAAAGAACTCAAACAAATATACAAGAAAAAAACAAACAACCCCATCAAAAAGTGGGGAAAGGATATGAACAGACATTTCTCAAAAGAAGACATTCATGCAGCCAACAGACACATGAAAAAATGCTCATCATCACTCGCCATCAGAGAAATGCAAATCAAAACCACAATGAGATACCATCTCACACCAGTTAGAATGGCAATCATTAAAAAATCAGGAAACAACAGTTGTTGGAGAGGATGTGGAGAAATAGGAACACTTTTACACTGTTGGTGGGATTGTAAACTAATTCAACCATTATGGAAAACAGTATGGCAATTCCTCAAGGATCTAGAACTAGATGTACCATATGACCCAGCCATCCCACTACTGGGTATATACCCAAAGGATTATAAATTATTCTACTACAAAGACACATGCACACGTATGTTTATTGCGGCACTATTCACAATAGCAAAGACTTGGAATCAACCCAAATGTCCATCTGTGACAGACTGGATTAAGAAAATGTGGCACATATACATTATGGAATACTATGCAGCCACTCCACTCTGTTTGTTAAAACTCTTTATTTCAGTGACCAGCTTGAGATTTCCATCTGGAATTCAGCTTGCTTTTCAGAATTCTTCCAGAATATAGTGCTACTATTTATTTGAGATTTGCTAATGTCCTCACAGAGTCCATGCAAAAAAAAAAAAAAAAATGCTGTGTTTGTGGTTTTTGAATCAGAAAGCTGTTGGCACTGAAAAATGAAGAACAAATCATTGCATCCTGGCAAGATCCAAAATCACTGGACCATTAACACTCAATCATTTTGAGCCAAACTTACTTTCCTAAGATTTGATCTCTTTCCTGAGATGATGAGGGTTTTCAGAAAATATCCAGGTGCCTTTTCAAAGAATGAAAGATGTGGATTTATTTTTTTCTAAATGACTATAACCTGTTTAAGAAGACTCAATATATAAAAGTAGCAAATGGCTTTGCTTCATCGAGTTACCTTCACTATTGCAACTACTACTAAAATTACTCTCTATCATGATTCTTTTTTTTTTTTTTTGCATTTAGGATATTCTATTACATATGCTTATGTAGAAAGCAAGATGAAATTAAGTACTTAGTATAAACAGATGCATCCCAATTCTACCAGGAAAAAAATGTTGCCATTCAAATTAATCTAACGAAACTTCATTGTGTGTGTTTGTCTGTGTGTGTGTGAGTGTAAAGGTTCCTTTAAACACCATTTTATCACGGCTCTGATACCATTTAAGCACCGTATATTCTGACTGGTCACAGAACAGCAGTGAAGTGGAAATGACAGTGACTGACAATTACAGAAGAAATAAAATGGCTTCCAGAAGTGTGCAGAGACCTGTGGACCTCAATCAGCTGAGCTACAAATCCATTAAATGACTTAATTTTGTGTATCCAACTGTGAGATATATTTACCATCACACTGACAAGAATGATAGATAATAAATGCAGCCTGTAACACAGCTCACCAAGTGGTCAGTGTGATCCCAGCCCGGAATTATCTGATGTGGTTCCAAATACCGCTTATAAGTAAAAACCAATAAATTATCATAGAGCTTAAAAGAAAAAAAGGCTAAGGTAAATGACTAATGTCATCATTTGCTTAAGAAGGCAAACTTCATATTTAAAAATGTTAATTATCAAATCCAAATATTCTCATAAGTCTACTGTTGGAAAGAGAAGATGCACTGAATCATTTTAAATTAATGTTTATTTTCAAATCAGCAAGGTTGCAAAATAAGTGACCACCATTGGTTTTAAAACAGGTTTGTCCAAATTCCTTGTGTTTTGGAAGTTTGAACATATTAGAAATGGTGCATTTGCCAAAGGATACTTCCTTAAAAAGGTGATAACATACAGTTTGTACGAAAAATTCTGTTAATTATATTGCCCTTTGCCTTTTTAGGTTTTCTGTAGGAGTTAAATACAATATATTTTGTTAAATGTTTAACACCATATGCAACATTGGTAGGGGAGATATAAACGTCAGCTATTGTCCTATGTGCCAAGACAATCACATAGACAGACAGACAGACAGACACACACACAAGGACACACATGGAGGGAGAGGAAGTAAAGATTAGGAAGCAACACATAATGTATCAGTAGGCAATGGACAACTAGTGATTTTCATAGTCATTTTTATTTTCTTCTTTATACTGCTTACATTTTCAGTGTTATACAATGTGCATGTATTACTTTTGTAATCAGAATAAGGTGGTATAAACCTCACCTTAATATTAAACAAAATTACTGGCCAGGCACAGTGTCTCACACCTGTAATCCTAGCAGTTTGGAAGGCTGAGACTGGTAAATCTCTTGAGCTCAGGAATTTGAGACCAGCCTGAGCAACATAGTGAGACATCGTCTCTGCAAAAAATACAAAAATTAGCTAACCATAGTGGTGTACACCTGTAGTCCTAAGTTACTTGGGAGGCTGAGGATGGATGGGGGCTTGAGACCAGGAGGTGACTGCAGTGAGCTGTGATTGCACCACTGCACTCCAGCCTGAGTGGAAAAGCCAGACCCAGTCTTGTACAAAAATAAAAACAAGCAAACAGAAAAGTTAGTATTTAAATCCCACATGCTGTCTTGGAGCCGTCATAGTGTTGCAGGATTCAAGAGACTGGAGAGACCAATGGTTGAGACAGGAGGATTTTATTAAAGTGGCTACTGCCCCAGTGGATTCACATCCCAAAGACTGAGCCCCGAACAAAGATGGGGCCTGGTTTTTAAGCATGCAGGTGCGTGAAACTCACAGGGCAGTCTTAGCAAGCTTACAGAAGCAGAACAAAGGCAGTTAATCAAACCGAGACAGGTGTATGACTCAAACATGTCTGGTGACTTCTGCTGGGCTGCCCAGCAGGCTCTCAGCAGATGGTCACTATTTTAGGCTTGCTCAGGCATGTCTTGTAAACTTCTCAGTGTTGCACAACTGGAAAACAGGGACTCACAAAATCCTTACAAACTTACAGAAATAGTTACAAAAATAGTTATGACAGCAGAGCAAAGAAATACTGGCTTGGGAAAGAATCTCAAAGGGGTAGCTGATAAGAAGAACTTGTCCTTCTCATCCCCGTTCTTGGAGTCCACTCCTTCTGGGCTCTGCCTGGCCTTGTATATAAAGTTATCTTTGTCCTAACAGGGCCTTTGAGTGAGTCATCCTGGTACAGGCAGGAATTTAGGGTATTCTCCTTTTAATTTCTGTTTTAGTAGGCCAGGGTTCTGGTTGTCACTGCTGAGAAAGTAAAGTGTGTTCAGGCTCCCCACGGTTCTGGGCTCCCCTGGGTCTCTGAGGAGGGCTGTCCCCTCCATCACAGAGAATATCAGGACACTAACCTGTTCCTAGTTATACTTACACACTCCTCTCATGTTGTCTATGGAGTGGACACTACAGGGAGAGTGACATCCTAGTTAGCCCCAAGAGCCAGAATGCCTGAAGCTCACTGTTAACAAGTCCTGCCTTGGGGAAGAAGGAAGCGTGTCTCTGTGAACCTCCCACCTGAGCTGAAGGGAGACCACTCTCTCCTCCACCTCTCCCCAACCTTGGCCTTCTACACTCCTAGTGAACCTCTCATCCCCTGCCAACAGGCCTGGAATCTCAAGAACATGATGACTTCTGGTCAGCCCTGAATCCAGAGCGTTCCCTTTACAAAGGGGAAACTGAGGCCTGGAGCAGGGCTGATGTTCAGCCAGCGCACAAGGGAATGGCTGAATTGGTGAAACACTGAAATAGTTCCGGTGTGGATGGAAAGGAGCTGCTGCCCTACGCATCTCTACCCCTGCCTCGGCCAGTCCTCCAGGACCCTGGGTCAGCACCAGGAGCATCAAAGTGCCAGGGGTGGCTGGAAGTGAAGCTAATGGCTCTGCCAGCCCTTCTCCCCATCAGAGAGGGCATGGGGATTCGGGCCATCCTCCTTGGGGTAGGAGGTAGCACTGTGACCGTGTCTGCAGTAGTCAATCCTTGTGTGCCATGGTCCTCGACTTCGTTGATGAGGGCATCAGCCTACATCCCTCTGGTACTCAGTGATAAGCATCTAAAATCTTCTTACAGACAAAATTTTTAAAAGTTTTCAAAAGATAGGACTTAACATATGAGGCTGCATGAACATCACTTTAGCAGTTGTCTAACTGGTGCTTCTGGTTCTGCCTTCCCAGAGAGTGGATGACCTGGGTCACCCTCCACCACTGTCCTGTAAAGCCATGGGACACACAGCCCATCAATTCTCTTCATGTGGTCATCCCCTGTTATACGGGAGAAAATACACCTGTCTCATTTTTGAACCTTCTTTGTGGACATTCCACGACAGAGCTTCACTAAACGGTTGTGGAAGAACTGAATGAATGAATGAATGAATGAATGAATGAATGAATGAATGAATGAATGAATATGAGAGCAAATGAATGAATAGCTGAGATCCTGGGCTGGAAGGTTGTGTATGAGGATGGTGGGTCAAGGAGGGTCTGTTTTTCTTGCCTTTAAGTCATTACTTGTCATTTTGGGGCAGGAGCACAGGCTTTGAATGCAGACTGACTGGACTTTCATCCTCGCTTTACTAGTTATGATTGTGTGACCTTGTGCAAGTTACTTAAACCCTCTGTGCCTGTTTATCTGTAAAATGTGGATAATAAGATGTCAAAGGACTGTGGTAAGAATTAAATGCTTTAAAAAATCCCAGTTAGTATTAAGTCCTCAAAAGATTGGGTTTAGCATCATGAGTGTACGTGTTTCTGGAGCAATGCTCATCTAGGGCTGGATGGTGCCTACACAGAAAAAGACTCTGGCCTCTTCTCATCCACATGTATCCATCTTGTGCCTGGATCCCATTCCTAGATCCTTGCTGAAAAAGTGAAGGGTAATGGGCACCTCAGGGCGACTAAGTTGCTCCCCAAACATCTTCCCCCTCCCAAACACTCCTGTGGTCTTTAGCATTTAACAGGAATCTCTCGACATTCTCAAGGGGTGATCCTCTCATGGAAGGCCAGTGGGGAAGAGGCTGTGGGAAATGTTAGGTGCTGTGCACTTCCCTGACAGTTGCAAATGGTTCTGTTTCCAAGCCCACAAGTCACTACAAAGAAGGCAATGTGTATGATATAATAATGTCATTCTTTGGTGCCTCAGTCCACACTAGCATTTGAATACTCCTCGAGTTAATTGCATGGTGGTCGATCAAAAGATATGTCTAACTGGAACTTGTGAATGTGCCTTTATTTGGAAATCACTCTGCAGATGTAATTAAATCCAGCACCTTCAGATGAGGGCATCTCATCTTGAAATAGGATGGGCCCGAAATCCAATGACAAGTATCCGTATAAGAAAAGTCACAGGTAGGGCACAGTGGCTCACACATACAATTCCACCACTGAGAAAGGTCAAGTTGGGAGGATCGCTTGAACTGTAGGCGTTCAAGACCTGCCCGGGCAACATGGTGAGATCCTGTCTCTCCAAAATATATATAAAATATAATAGCCAGGCATTATAGTACCTGCCTGTAGTCCAGCTACCAGCCAATCAGGAGGCTGAGGTGAGAGCATAGCTTGAATCTGGGAGGTTGAGGCTTCAGTGAGCTGTGATCATGACATTGCCCTCTAGCCTTGGTGGCCCCTGGCTCCTCCACAACCTGCGCTAGAAGAGATGGGCCCTGGCTCTGGGCACCAGGCAGCCTCTGAGATGGAGCAGTTCGTGACCTCCTGCAGCTGGGGACCAAAACTCTGACTTAGGCGCCATGGAGGTTTCTGGCCCAAAGGACCGCACTGTTGGTGGCACTGGCAGGGTCGCAGGTTGCCACAGCTACTGCTGCGCCTAAAGCAGGTTGCCACTGCAGCTGAACCTACAGCAGAGGCAGGCAGGGCTGTTCCCAGACAGCCTGGGCATCGCTGAGGGCACGGCCCTTTCATCCTAGAGTCAGCTCTCTCTTGCCAGTGCCCAGAGCAGGGTGTTCATGCGCTGGGCACAGGGCAGCAACCAGAAAATGGCTGAGCGGCCGGTTCCCACCCTCCTGCAGCTGGGGCCTGACCACCTGAATTAGCCGCTGGGTGATGTCTGGCCCTGGGGTCCGCCTGGGTGGTGTAAGAGCATGGTCTGGGGTTGCCACCAAGTTTACTGCGGGCGCCATGTGCAGATAGGTGGCTGCTGCAGCTGAGCCCATGATGGAGGCTGTCAAGGCGTTTCCCAGACAGCCTCAGGGTCATGGAGTGGACCACCATCCCAGCCTAGGGTCCGCGATTTCTTTGCCTGCACCCAGAGTTCCGGGTCACGGGCACTGGGAACTGTGCAGCCAGAGGGACTGGGCCGAGGGCAAAGGTTTCTGCCCTGCGGCAGCTGCAGGGCTGACTTCCTGAATTCGGGGCTGAGATGGCGTTGGCCCCGGTGTCAGGGCTCTTGGTGGTGCAGGCAAAGTGCCCGGTTGCTCTGCTGCTGCCATGCCCTTGTACAGGTGGCAGCCACAGCTGAGCTCTCAGGAGAGGCCGGCAGGGTTGGTCCCAGAAAGCGTGAGGATCGCCCAGTGCACCGCTCTCCCAGCCTAGGGTCCACTCTTCCTTGGCCCGTGCCCAGAGCTCGGGGTTTCAGGCACTGGGCCTTGTGCGGCTGCCTAGAATAGGCAGAGCGACAGGTTCCCGCCCTGGCAAGGCCTCCAGCCATGGAATCCTCACTGCTGTTGGCAGGTGCTGAGCAGAGTGCACGCGCTGGGATGGGGCTGAGCTGCAGTTTTCCGCCCTCTGGCTGCTGGGGGCCCTACCGCCTGAGTCAGCTGCCTCAGAGGCTTTTGGTCATGGGGTCCGCACTGCTGGTGGCTTGCACAGGGTCCGCGGCTGCCACAGCTGCTATAGTTCACTGTGTGCACATGGCAGCTGCCCCTGACCCCACCGCTGAGGCTGCAGGGCTGGTCCGGTCCCAGACGGCCTGAGGGTCATTTGCTTGCGTCCAGAGCACCGGGCGGCGGGCGCTGGGCACTGTGTAGCCTCCAGGAATCCACAGAAGGGCAGATTCCCGCTCTCCTGCAGCTGTGGGCCCACTGCCTTACTTTGCCACTCGGTGGCGTCTGGCTCCAGGGTTTCGGAGCCACTAGTGTGGCGGGCAGAGGCCGGGTTTGCCACGGCTGCCCACCATGAGCAGGTAGCAGCTGCAGCGGAGCTTTAGACCCAGGCTGGCTGGGCTGACCCCAGACAGCCTGACGGTCAGGGAGTGCAGGGTTCTCCCACCCTAGGTCCCCTCTTCCTTTGCTCTTATCCAGAGCGCGTTGTGCGGGCGCTGGGCTCTGTGCAGCAGCCAAGATGGGGCTCAGCAGCGGATTTCCGCCCTGCTGCAGCTGGAGGAGGAACACCTGAATTAGCCGCTGAGGGGGCATCTGGCCCTGGGGTTCCTGCAACTGGTGAGGCGGCCAGGGTCAGGGTTGGTTCCAGGTGACAGCTGCTGCTAAACCCACTGCGAGCCTTAGGGTCACCAAGTTCACCGTCCTTTCATGGTAGTATCTGATCTTTGGCCCATGCCCAGAGTGCAGGGTCACCTCGCTCGTCACTGCATAGCTTCTGGGAGCTGTGGCTGCGGCAGTTTCACGTCATCCTGCAGCTGCGTGGCCTAAGGTCTTAGGTGCGGAGGCGCTCTCTGGTACTGCCGTCCACGCTGCTGGTGGTGGAGACAGGGTCAAGGGTTGCCACTGCTGCGCCCCTGCGCCATCGCCAGGTGGCAGTTGCAGCTGAGCCCACAGCTGAGGCTGTTGGGGCTGCTCCAAGATGGTCAGAGTGTCGCCGAGATCACCGACATGCCACCCTACATTCCGCTCTTTCTCAGCCTGCACCCAGAGCGCCATGTCACGGGTCCTGGGCCCTGTGCAGCCACGGGGATGGGGCTGAGTGCAGGCTCCCGTCTTCCTGAGAAGTGGACCGAGCACTGGAATTAGGCCCCTGTGGTGGCATCTGAACTTAGGGTCCGAGCTGCTGGTGGCGTGGGCAGGGTCGAAGTAGCCCCCCTTGCTGCTGTGTGCCATTTGCACTGTCCTCTGGAACAGACTGGTCTGTGCTGTGTATGGTCAGTGGAGTCTTCTCTGGACATTCTTCACTGATATCTGCTGACGTAGCTCATCTTCTCTTTGATTTTGCATGTATTGCCACCCACTGAGGAAGTTTCTGGTCACCCAATGCCATTTTCCTCTAGCCTCCAAGACCTCACATTCTGAGGCCATCATGTCCCACCAGGGCCCACCACTGGTCTGATCAAACCAGTTGTGAGTCCCCCTCCCACCGACCTTGGAGAGAGTGGATTTTCAGGCAGCACCCACCAGCTGAGAGTAAGGGAATTGATCTCTAAGGCACTTCCTGCTGTCCTGCCACTCTGTCATTCCTGGGACACCCTATGTGCACTAGAGAAGACATCAGCCTGCATATTTTCTCATCTTTCTTTAACTGTCTATTTTTTCTTATCTATCTCTTCGAGCGAGTCCCAGGAGGATGCTGGGGATGAATACCTGATCAGCGACACAGGCAGAGCCATAGTCACATCTCCTGGGAACTTTCTTCTTTCCGTGTAGTTAAAAGCTTTTCTCTTCCTCTTGGTCATAGACATTCTGCTTACATTAAAACTTTGACTAAAACCATCCCCTCAGCTTGATAAAATTCTAGACAGGATTATTTCTGATTCTAGGTTCTTTCTTTATAGCATGTTTTCGAAATGTTACCATTGTAAATTCTTTCTCTGCCTCTTTGATATATAAATCTTTGTAAGAGCCCACCTGCCAGTTTTACACTTCAGAAATGTCCATTTCAAGGACCTCAGAGCCATCCCTTTGAAATATAATTCTCAAGAAAGGTAACACCATTATCTCCCGGACTCCATGAGAGAGGAAGAGCCAAATTTTGGTGGGCATATTGCTCTAATTTGTAAAATTACCTTCTGTCATAAAGATAAAAGATAGCTTAATATTCCTTTGAAAAAGGACAACTAGCAAAGACAACTAGCAAAGACAAGTGGTCTATGATCTCCCCCTCATCCCAGCTCTTAAAATCTCTACTGCTGTTTGTTTCAGTGGAGCCAAGTTCAGACTAAGTTCTGACCTCTACCCTTTTGTAACAGTCTTCAATAACAGCTTTTTTACTGTGTTTAACTTTGGTGCAGTTTTTCTTTGACACTTTTCACCCTAACTAGAATTCCATTAAAGTCATAGTAGGGTTCAAGGCAGCCAAACTTGACTCACATACGTAAGAAAACCTCGTTAGGATTTAGAAACCCATATTCTCCTTCAATAAATTGTTTCTTGAGACTGTTGCCTTATTAAAACTTTCTAGTTCTCATTTTGGCATTGAAAAGGAGAATGTCCAATTTTTAAATAAGTCTCTGCTCACTTTTAATTTCTGCTATCACAGTTTTATTGCTTTCCATGGCTGAACAAGGAGAAGACCAGAACACAATTACAAATTAAATTTTATTTAATTTTTACTATTACAATTTTATTGCTTTCTCTGACTGAAAAGAGAAAACTCAAACAAATAGTGTAGTCTATAAAGGGAGGACTAGAACAAAGAATCACATCTCATTAATACATTTCAGAAAGTTACTTCCATTTAACATCAATGGTGTCATTTAATATTCTTAACTTTCCTATCAAGTAGATATTATTATTACCTCTATTTTATAGGACATTAAATATTATATATTATATATAGCCAGCTGAAGGTCATGTAGTATCGTAGATATGATAGGCATACAAAGAAATAATGACATTAGAAGCAGAGGATGGAGAAGAATTACAAGGCTAAACCTAGGTTTGTTAAGAGAAAAAGAAAAATGAGGGCACAAATTCTTGCTAGAAAAAAATGACTGAGGCAGAGCAAGACAGTGGCGCAGACCTCTCCAGCTCTCATACCCCTATAGAAACATTAATCGGAGCAACTATCTACATGTGAAATTACCATTACAAGAGCTAACAGAACCTCAATGCATGAGCAAGGTTATGAAGCATGTTTGGACTGGGAAGATGAGTAAAACCATGGCTTAGACAGGGAGCGAACCAATACTCTGTGACTATGATACTCCTCCCTCAGGCCATTATGGTACCATCTGCAGAAACTCCCACAGGGCTTATAGTTTTTACACTGAAAAAATTCAGCAGAAGGTTGATATTTGGTTTTTCCACTATACTGAGTGCCTTCACAGTAGACTCACTCCTGTATCAGCCTACAAGTGGCACCATGAGTGCCAAAAGGGATGAACCACCTGAGGCATGCTAAGGACATAAGAGGAGGTGGTTCCAGCAATAGCCTCATGTGTAACAATACACAGACTCTACAGGCTTGATGGCCTGACTTGTTCTCTCCCATAGCCAGGGGGCTCCCTGTGGATCACCCATGGGCCCATCCAGCCAATGGTGCATCAGTGGTGGAGCCATCAAAAAACTTACATCTAATGCGGGATCTGGGCTATCTCTAATGCTACAATAGAATACAACTGTAAGTCCACTCAAAGTTTCTTAATAAGTCCACTGAAAAGTAGTCACAAACAAACACAGACTGAGAAGACGCAAATAAATATCCAATTCATCAATGTGTAGACAGAGATGTATATCTACATATAATAATAATAGCTTAGGAAAGTTGCCTCTCCAAATGGACAAAACAAGATGTCAGCAACTGAACTTAAAGACATACAGATGAACGATATGGCAGGCAAAAAATTCAAAATGGCTGTTTTAAGAAGAACCTGAACACTGAGAAAGCAGAGACACAATTCAGAAATCTACCAGAGAAATTCAACAAATAAATCAAAATAATGGGAAAAAATCAAATGGAAATCCTACAGCAGGAAAGTTCAATAAAATCATTGAAAATCCAATGGAAGGCATCAACAGCAGAAATGATCAAGCAGAAGAAAGAAATAGTGAGCTCAAAGACAGGCTCTTTGAAAATACATAGTCCGAGTAGAATGAAAAAAAAAAAAGGAGAATGAAAAGAAACAAAGAAAGTTTATGAGATTTGTGGGACACCAACAAAAGAGCAAATCATTGGTGTTAAAGGGGAACTAAGAATGAAAAAGTGATACTTTATTCAAATAAACAACAGAAAACTTTTAAACCCGGAGAAAGATTAAAATGTTTAGGATGGTGAAAGTCACCAATCGTATTTAATCTGAATAAGGCAACCAAGGACATATTACAATTAAACTCTCAAAGGTAAAAGACAAAGAGAAGATCCTGAAGGGACTAAGAAAAAGGAAACAAATAACACATAAGAGAATTCCCATATGCCTGGCAGCAGACTTCTCAGCAGAAACACTACAGGCCAGGAGAGAGCAGGATCATAGATTCAAGTGCTGAATTTAAAAAACTGTCAACCATGAATAAAATATCCAGCAGAGCTATCATTGAGAAAAAAAAAGGAGAGACTGAAACATTCTCAGACAAATAAAAAGCAAAGGAATTTATTGTAATCAAACCAGCCTTACAAGAAATGCTAATTACTGTTTTTCAAAATGAAAGAAAATGGCAGCCATACGTAACACAAAAAATCTGAAGGTATAAACCCAGAGGTAGAAGTGAGGATTCAGACAAATTTGGAATGCACTAATATGGTAATAATTGGATGTCAACCACTTATATATCCTTAGTGTGAAGTCCATATATAATACAAATAAAATAATAACAATTACAATAACTTGTTAAGGAATAAGCAATAGAAAAAGATGTAAATTAAGACATCAAAAATGCAGAATATGAGGGAGTGATGGAGTTAAAGAGTAGAGTGGTTTCTTTTCCTCTTTTTGTAGAATCAAAATTAAATTTTGTAGAATGTTATTAAGTTTAAAATAACATACTGTAACCATAAAATGTTCTTTGCATGCCTTGTTGTAACCACAGAGCAAAAACTTTTAATAGATACTCTAAAAACTAAAAAAAAAAAAAACCAAGAAACCGAAAATACACTGATCGAGTAAATCACTTAACCACAAAGGAAGATAGTGAGATCAATCAATCAAAGTATAAATTTTAAAAAAAGAAAAAAAACATGAAAGCAAGTAATAATACGGCAGTACTAAGGCCTTGCCTATCAATAATTAACTTGTAGGTAAATGGATTATGCCATTTAAGAGATATAATTGCTACACTGATTAAAAACAAGACCTAACTATAAACTTTCTACAGGAAATTCACTTCATCTGTAAATACACACACACATTGAAAGTGATCACATGGAAAAATATATTTCATAAACACGGAATCAGAAAGAAAGCCTATACTGCCTATCTGATATATTTATTTCAGATAACATATACTTCAAGGAAAAACCTATAAAAACAGACAAACATGGCCATTACATAATGATAAAGGGGTCAGTATCACAAGACAATATAATAATTGTAAATATATATGCCCTCTATATTGAAGCACCTAAATATACAAAGCAAACATTAATAGACCTAACAGGAGAAACAGAAAGCAAGAAAATAATAGTAGGAAACCTTAATATTCCCCTTTCAGAAATAAACAGATTATCAAGACAGAAAATCAACAAAGAAAGAAACATCATATTGAAACTGAACTCTAAACCAAAATAACTTAGCATTCATTTACAGAACATTTAATCCATTTATCTCAACTGTGCAGGCAACATTTTCCATGATGGGTCATATATTAAGCCACAAAATGAGCCTTAGCAAATTCAAAAAAATCAAAATTATATCACATGTTTTTTTCTGACAATATAGAATAAAACTACAAATAAACAACAAGAACTTTAGAAAACGTGCAAATACATACAAATTAAATGTGTCCCTGAACAACCAATGGGTTAAAAAATAAATTTTGTTTCATTTTAAAAGTTCTTAAGACAAATGAAAATGAAATCAGAACATATGAACACTTATGAAATACAGCAAAAAAGTCCTCAGAGGAAGGTTGAAGAAATTTCTATATGAAAAAAGAAATCTCTAACAGTTTAAGAATATATTTCAGGGAATTATAGAATCATGAACAAACTAAGCACCAAATTGGTAAAAGAATGTAAATAACGAAGCCCAGAGCACAAATAAACAAAATGGAAACAAAAATATGAAAGATCAATAAAATAAAAAGTTATTCTTTGAAAAGATAAAGACAATTGATATATCTTTAGTCATACGAAGAAAAAAGAAGATTCACATAAATAAAACCAGAGATGAAAAACAGACATTACAATGGTTACTACAGAAATACAAAGAATCATGACAAATACTACAGGCAATTATATGCCAATAAATTGGAAAACCCAGAAGAAATAAATAAGTTTCTAAACACGTATAACCTATCCAAATTGAAGAAAGAAGAAACACAAAATGCGAAAAGACCAGTAAAAAATAATGAGATTGAAGCATTGATTTCAAGTCTCTCAATACAAGAAAATCAGGAGGCCTGGGCACAGTATCTCACACACGTAATATCACATTTTGGAGGCCAAGGCAGGAGGATTATTTGAAGCCAGAAGTTCCAGATTAGCCTGGAGAACATAGTGAGACCCAGTCTTTACAAAAACAAAAGTAAAAATTAGCCAGGTACTGCTGTGCACTTGTAGTCCTAACAACCTGGGAGGCTGAGGCAACAGCATCACTTAAGACCAGGAATTTGAGGCTGCAGTGAGCTATGACTGCACCATTGTACTCCAGCCTGATTGACAGAGAAAGACCCTGTATCTAAACCAAAATAATAAATAAATAAATAAATAAATAAATAAATAAATAAATAAAAGAAAAAAGAAGAAAATAAAATTTCACGACCCGATGCTTATACTGCTAAATTCTACAAAACATTTAAAGAAGAACTTATACTAATTATTTACAAAGTGTTCCAAAAAACTGAAAAAGAGGAAACTCTTCCAAACTCATTCTATGAATGCAGAATTACCTTATTCCAAAATGAGACAAGAACAATGAAAAAGTAAACCACAAGGTAATATCACTGATGAACATTAATTGAAAAATTCAAAACCAGCAATGCTAGCAATCATAATTTCAAAGCACAGGCGCACCATATCCTAGAAACGGAGGCCCCGACGGAGCTCCAGGACGTGGGAGAGCCCGCTTTGCTGGAACCTCTACTCCTCAGCGAGGAGGAATAGCGGGCTCTGCTGGAGGAGCTTTAGGACGCCGAGTGGGGACGGGATCGGGGGCGGGCCGGTGGCCTCCCTTTCGCGGAGAGCACCTGCCTCGGTGTGGAGAGGCCTGTTGTCCCTCCGGGCTGACCAGCCTGGCATTCCTGCCTTCCGGGTCTGGGCCTGGCGGCGGCGGCGGCGGCGAGACACTCCACACCGAGGAGAACTGAGCCTCCCCGGGGTCCCAGAGCCCGCCCAGGTTCCAGGAGGGGGGCCTCTACTGCGCATGCGCGGGTGTGCGTGCAGCCGCCTAAGCTCCGGGAGCCGCCCCGGCAGAGCTCTCACGCCTTTCCACCACCCGACCCCAGCTTGATCCCCCACCCCACTCCCCAACCCCGCGCTCCCGCGCACACACACGCGCACCAACACACCCACACAACCACACACCCTCACACCCACACACACCACCCCCACCCCCGACCCCGCCGCCACAGCGTTCTGCCCTGGGCTGCTGGCTGGAGACCTCCGTGCCGCGAAACACGGGGTCCCGGCAGCCTCCAGGCCTGCTCTCCCTCCCGCGGCTCGCCTCCTCTGTGCCTCCGCTCCACCGTCACTCGCTCACCCGTGCCCCTGCAGCCTCCCCGCTGTCACCATGGAACACCTGGCGGCTACCTGCACACCCCAGATCCCACACGCAGCGGGGATGCTGACCCTTCCAGGCGGGAGGGAAGGCAGGCAGAGATGGAAAGGGGAAAGCGAGACCTAGAGGGATGGACGGAGGAGGAGGGACGTTGGAAGGGAGGGAGGGAGGGACTGACTGACGGACGGAGAGAGGGAGGGAGAAAGGAATGGACGGAAAGACGGAGCGACCGAAGGACAGAGTGGGGGCGGGAGGGAGCTAGGGACAGAGGGACTCCGGCAGAGAGGAAAAGCCTTCTTCGGCCTCCAGGAGCAACAGGACCGGCCCTCCCCCACGCCCCCGCACGCCGGGAAAAAGGCCAGCGCCCAGCGCGGGCAGAGGGCTGGGCCCACAGCCGCCGCGTCGGGCGGCGGGGCACTCATACCCCGAGGAACGGGCCATGTCTGCCAAGGCGAGAGAGAGCCAGACTCTGGTGGCCGTCCGGTTTGCACCCTCATGGTTGCCAGACCTGCCGTCCCCAGGCTGAGCCCTGCACTGCAGCGCGAGGCGGGCAGCCCCGTCCACACAGGGGCCACACTCAGGACGACTGAAGCGTGATTTCGGATTCCACGTTGCTCTGCCGTCTGCCAGGGGGCCGGTTGCTCACGTCTCTCCGGCCCCCGAAAGCCTGACCAGGTTGGCTATTGGATTCCCGAGCCCTGCGGGGACCCAGAAACTTCCAGGGAGGCGTGGAACGCCAGCACCATGTCCCGGCTCTCCTCGCCCGCTTCCAGAGCGTGCCACGGTGGCGACTCCGCACATGTTGCAGGATGCAGGAATCCATCGTCGGGCCATGACGCCGGGGATGCAGCTTTTCTCCGGGGTGTCGCTCTGCTCTTCTGCTCGGAAGTGAACGCGACCCACGCGCCTGCGTGTGTGAGACCCTCACGGCAATGGCGACACCCACGGGCACGTCCTCCTTCAAGGAGAGAGGGCCCGGCAGTCTCAAGACTCTCATGCAGGTTCATTTTCACGCCCCACTCCACCCATTCCAGGCTGGCTTCTCCCTGCTGGAGACGCCTGCGGAGCCCGGAGAGCGGCTTACAGACCCCGCAGAATCGCTGGAGAGGTTCAGAGCGCCAGTCCCCGAAGCCGGCTCCCCGTCCCCTCCCGCCCCCCGCCCCCTACCCCCTACCCCCCCACCCACTGCTCCCTTCCTGGGCTTGGCCGGCCCCACCCATACCGAGGACACAGGGCCCTGGGCCCTGTGGTTTCCGGCTTCCCAGGGTGGGCTGACCCAGGGCTCCCCCCCCCACCCCCCGCAGTCCAGAAGGGGTGGAGCCTGTGTGCCTTTATAAGGGCCGCTGGCTGTCTGGGCCGGCCTCCTGGCTGGACCTGCGCGCCACGCACAGGCCGACTCAGGGCCACGGGAGCCCGCCGGCTTCTCTCTGCCCGTTTGGGTCCGCGAAATTCCGGCCAGGCCTCCCGGCGATGGCTCTCCCGACACCTGCCGACGGCGCCCTCCCGGCGGAAGCCCGAGGACGAGGACGGCGAAGGAGGCTCCTTTGGACCCCGAGCCAAAGGGAGGCCCTGCGAGCCTGCTTTGAGCGGAACCGTACCCGGGCATCTCCACCAGGGAAGAGCTGGCCCAGGCCATCGGCATTCCGGAGCCCAGGGTCCAGATTTGGTTTCAGAACGAGAGATCGCGCCAGCTGAGGCAGCACCGGCGGGAGTCTCGGCCCTGGCCGGGCAAACGCGGCCTGCAAGAAGGCAGGCGAAAGCGGACCGCAGTCACCCGGTCCCAGACCGCCCTGCTCCTGCGAGCCTTCCAGCAGGATCGCTTTCCGGGCATCGCCACCCGGGAAGAACTGGCCAGAGAGACGGGCCTCCCGGAGTCCCGGATTCAGATTTCGTTTCAGAACCGGAGGGCCAAGTACCCAGGCCAGGGTGGCAGAGCAGCGGCGCACGCAGGCGGGCCGTGCAACGCGGCCCCTGGTGGGTGTCCCCCCGCTCCCTCGCCGGTCGCCTTCACCCACACCGGGCCGTGGGGAACGGGGCTTCCCGCACCCCACATGCCCTGCGCGCCCTGGACTCTCCCACAGGGGGCCTTCGTCAGCCAGGGAGAAGGGGCCGTCGCCCCTCTCCGGCCCAGCCAGGCTGCGCAGGCAGCAGGGTTCTCCCTTCCCCCGCTGGCAGGCGGGGATTGGGATTTTCCTTTCGCTGCCCTGGCTACCCCGGAAGGGGCGCTCTCCCACCCTCGGGCTCCCCCGGGGTGGCCCCCGCGCCCCAGCCAATGCCAGGAGGATCAGGACCCGCAGCACCACAGCCTGCCGGGCCCTTGCTCGGTGAGACAGCCTGGGCCCGCTCCAGCTGAGCCGCAGGGCCCGGCTGTGCCTGCGCCGCCCACGTCCCAGGGGAGTGCGTGGGGGGGCTGGGGCCAGGGGCCCCAGGTCGCCAGGGCGGCGTGGGAGCCCCAAGTCGGGGCAGCTCCACCTCAGGGGCCCGCGCCCCCGGAGGCCGCCGGGCCGCAGGAGCGGATGCAAGACATCCGGGCGTCCTCCCCACCGCTCCGGGAGCCTGGGCGCTCGTCTGCACTCCTCTCCAGCCTGCTGGATGAACTCCTGGAGACCCCCGAGTTTCTGCAGCAGGCGCGGTCTTTCCCAGAAAGCGAGGCCCCGACGGAGCTGCAGGACGTGGGAGAGCCCGCTTTGCTGGAACCGCTACTCCTCAGCGAGGAAGAATACCGGGCTCTGCTGGAGGAGCTTTAGGACGCCGGGTGGGGACGGGATTGGGGGCGGGGCGGTGGCCTCCCTTTGGCGGAGAGCACCTGCCTCGGTGTGGAGAGGACTGTTTTCCCTCCGGGCTGACCAGCCTGGCATTCCTGCCTTTAGGTTCTGGGCCTGGCGGCGTCGGCGTGGGCGGTGGCAGTGGCGGCCAGAGACCACAACTAGGAGAAATGAGCCTCCCCGGGGTCCCAGAGCCCTCCCAGGTTCCAGGAGAGGGGCCTTCTACTGCGTATGCGCGGGTGTGCGGGCAGCTGCCTAGTTTCTGGGAGTAGCTCCGGTACAGCTCTCATTCCTTTCCACCACCCGACCCCAGCTTGACCCCCACCCCACTCCCCAACCCCGCGCTCGCGCACACACACATGCGCACCAACACACCCACACAACCACACACCCTCACACCCACATACACTGCCCTCACCGCCACAGCGTTCTGCACTGGGCTGCTGGCTGGAGACCTCCGTGCCGGGAAACACCGGGTCCGGGCAGCCTCCAGGCCTGCTCTCCCTCCGGCGGCTCGCCTCCTCTGTGCCTCCGCTCCACCGTCACTCCCCCACCCGTGCCCCTGCAGCCTCCCCGCTGTCACCATGGAACACCTGGAGGCTACAGGCACACCCCAGTTCCCACACGCAGCGGGGATGCTGACCCGTCCAGGCGCGAGGGAAGGCAGGCGGAGATGGACACATGGCAGCTCCAAGCTCTGTCCTGCCCGCACGTGCCCCTCATCCAAGCCTGGCCACTCGAAGGCATGGGGTCCTGGAGGGACTGGGAGATATCAGTCACTCAGTGGGCCTGGAGTAGCCCATCCACTCTTTCCAGGCCCCACAACCTGCTTTTGAAACCTCATGTTTCTCTGAGTGCCTGAATTTCCATAATCCCTGTGATTCCCCTACACCCCCCAGTGCCTGCTCCCCATCCTCAGCGCCTTAAGTTGGCCCAGTTCTCCACTTACACAGAACATTCACGGTGAATGACGCCTTGATGGGGGCCTCCAGTGCTGGGCTAGACGTCTCACAGACTAGCAACTGCTCATTATCCGAGCTCCGGTGTGTCACCCTGGGATAAGAATTCACGATTCTGGAGTCAGAGTCATCATCCGAAATTTGGGGAGTCAGGGAGAAGAGGTGGGGATGCCACCTCTGGTTCCCATACCTGGTCTAAGCCCCCATGCCGATCTCCTCTGGGATCCGGGGTCCATGGAAGAGCTTCTGGGAGTGAGCAGCGACAACTGGAGCCTAGAGAGACCCACATCTGATCAAAACTTTAGTGCCTGGGACTCTGGAACTGAGGTTCCCATGAAGTTTTTTTGTTTAATTGTTTGTCTTATGAGACAGAATTTGGCTCTGTCACCCAGGCTGGAGTGCAGCGGTGCGATCTCAGCTCACTGCAACTTCCACTTCTTGGGTTCAAACGATTCTCCTGCCTCAGCCCCCTTACAAACTGGGAGTATAGGCATGTGCCACCACGCCAGACTAATTTTTTGTATTTTTAGTGAAAACAGGGTTTCACCATGTTGACCCAGTTGATCTTGAACTCCTGACCTCAGGTGATCCACCCACCTCAGCCTCCCAAAGTGTTGGGATTACAGGCATGAGCCACCACCCCTGTTCCCTCTGAAGAAGTTTTGAGAGTCAGCTTTGAGAGTTCCCCATGAAGAAGCATTGGGTCGCAGATTTTCATACCTAGCCCAAGCTTTATGCTTGCATCCCTGGGGTCTGTGGTTCCCACTGGGAAAAATTAGGGGTCATGGTTGGGGGGGTTTTTCAGTTTCCACACCTGGCTGTGGCCTCCACAGTGAAGAGCTTCTGCTGGGAGCCCTCGTTCATGTTTGCAGAGATGTTGGATAATGTCTGTCCACCTTGGGGCAACAAGAGGGCTAGAGGGGTTCTGGGCTCCCCACAAGATAGATTCTGGGGAGCATGGCCTGGAAGTCCTCAGAGTGTATGTGATGCCCCCTCTCTCCTGGTTCTAGAGGAAAAGGGCCTGGGGCACAGCTGCATCCCCTCCCGACTTTCTGGACTGCCTGAAGGCTGCAATCTTCAGTGCTGGGTCCTGGGTCTCCCCAGTCCTCTCAACTCCTTGCTGGGTTGTACCATGCACCCCATCCCTCAGCTTCTCATGTCTGCACCAGCGCTACTGCCCATATCTCTATCTGGTCCTCAGCCTTGTGCTGGATGCCGCCTCCTCAATGTGCCCTCCCATCCACCGGGTCCCACATTGGCCTCAGCATCTCCCCACACTTTCTCCTCTGGTCCCCATCCCAGGGATGACATCTTTTCTGGGGCCCTTAGGAGGGCACTGGTCAGGAACACACACCCTTCCCACTCCAGAGGCTTCATGCTGCCCCCTGCCACCCAGTTCACCCTCACTCACTCAGGAGAATGGTGATGTCAGGTGCTGGCTTCGCATTCCCAGACAAACAGCTGACCACGTACTCTTGCCCAGCTACCCAGGTGACCATGGTGCCTGCCTCCAGGGTCAGGTGGAGCAGCTTGGGAGGAACTGGTGAGAAGGGTCTGGGGTAAGCTTCCAGCACTGAGAAGGATTTGAAGATTAGAGCTTGATACCGAGGGTCTGGGAGAGGAGAGGCCGGGGGCTTGGACTCCTGGGTCCTGAGGGCCTGTCACCCATACCCAGGATGGAAAGGATCACTCTGGGAGACACGAGCTCGAGCCCCATCTCGGAGTGGCCGACCTGGCACTCATAGTCCACATCATCGCTGAGGTCACAGGCCTCGATGTGCAGGTGAAATTCACCTGCAGGGGCAGCCGGAGGTCAGGGTTGCAACTTGGGCTGGTGGCTGAGGGTCTCAGGCTCTGATTCCTTACCTAGTCTAGCAGGGTCCTCTTCCAGGCGATACCTAGGGAAGCCTGGGATCCTGGGGTCGGGGCCCAGGAACAGCCCATCTTTGGCCCATTGCACCGCACTGCCAGGGGTGCTGACCCCACACCGCAGCTCCACCGAGGCCCCCTCCACCACTGTCAGGTTTTCAGGCAGGGCCCAGAAGCCCCAGGGGATGGAGGCAGGAATCGCCAACTGCGCCAGGCCTGGGGACACAGCAGGGTGCAAGGAAAGGGCAGAGGGTTTGTCTAGGGAAGGTAAGTGGGAAATGGGGGCCACCTGGCGCTGGGTACAAGGCTGGGATCCCACTCACCTTCAGTCAGCAGCCCCAGGAGCAGGAGAGGAGCCTTCAGCATCGTCCTCAGGGCCATCACAGGTCCCCCTACTGTTACCCCCACAGTGCCTGCAGCCAGCCACCTGCGTCTGTCTGGCTTTCTCTGGGTCCCTCTCTCTGTGTCTCTGCCATCTGCTTCCTGTCAGTGTCTCTATCTCTGTCTTGCTCTCTCAGTCTCAATCTCTGAGTCTCTTTCTCTGTCCCTTTAAAATAATTTTTTTTCTTTTTCTTTTTTTTTTTTTTTTTTAGAGACAGGGTCTCACTATGTTGGCCAGGTTGATCTCAGACTGTTTCCCTCAAGCCATCCTCCCGCCTTGGCCTTCCCAAGTGTTGGGATTACAGGTATGAGCCACTGCCCCCAGACTGTCTCTTTATCTTTCCATCTTTCTCTCTTTGTCTAAGGCATTCTCTCCTTTTTTCTCTGTCTCGTCCTCCCTCCCTCTCTCTCTCTCTCTCTATCCCCCTCACTCACAGTCTCTATCTTCTCTCCTGCCACCCCTCACCCCTGCTCCTTGTCTCACTACTCACGGTCTCTCAAGAAGGACCTGCAGCCCAGAGTCTAGCAGGCCAGGAGCCCAGGAGAGCAATGAGGCTGATGCAGGCACTGGTAGAGTCGCCCCTGCTCTCTGACCCAACTTGAGCTCATCCTCACAGTGCAATCTCCCCCAGGTGCCCTCCAGAGCCCCCAGCTCTGGCCTCTGCCCAGGAGGCTCCTCCCAGCCAGCTGGGCTGGAGCATAAAATCCCGTCAGCACATGCCAGGCGTGTTCCTCGGTACCTCCCCAGCCTGCATGACCCCAGGACCTGGCTTAGGCTGGGAAGATGGGAGAAGTCAGACCTAGGTGGTCTCCCAGCTCAGCAGGGGAGCAGGCAGCTGGGCCCCCAGCTCTTCCCTGCCCTGATACATGACCTTCGGAAGTCCCTTTCTTTTTTTTTTTTCTCGAGGTAGTCTTGCTCTGTTGCTCAGGCTAGAGTGCAGTGGCATGATCTTGGCTCACGGCAGCCTCCACCTCCCATGGCTTAAACCTCCCAAGTTCAAGCAATTCTCCTGCCTCTGTCTCCCAAGTACATGGTACTACAGTCATACACCACCAGGCCTGGCTAATTTTTGTATTTTTACTAGAGACGGGGTTTCATCATGTTGACAGGCTGGTCTTGAACTCCTGACCTCAGGTGATCCATTTGCCTCGGCTTCCCAAAATGCTGGGATTACAGGCATGAGCCACCACACCTGGCCTCCCTTCCTTTCTTGAGTAGACATTAGCGACTAAATGATGTCAGGGATCTCTGCTGGGGAGTATGCAAGAGTGAGTGTGAGAGACTGGGAGAGTGTAGGAGAGAGGGAAGATATCCGTGTGTGTACATGGGTGTGAGAGTGGAGAAGGTTAGAGTGAACTGTGATCTGTAATAAGCACATAGAGAGCATGTGTGTGACAGTGTCTTACATGGGGGTGCACAGCGTGTGGCAGGAGTAAAAGGCAGAGTCCAATACTGCCGGCCCCCAGTATGGGTGCAGTGTGAGCCCAGAGTGGGCGCCCTTTGGCAAGGACTGCATGAGCTTTCTTCTGTCTCTTTTTCTTGCCATCTCCCCCATCTCTTCTTTCCTTCTCCGTGTCTCTCTCTCTCCCTCCCTCTATCCATCTTGATTTATCTTTCTTTCTTTTGAGATGGAATCTTGCTCTGTTGCCCAGACTGGAGGGCAGTGGCATGATCTTGGTACATTGCAGCCTCAAATTCCTGGGCTCAAGTGATCCTCCTGCCTCAGCCTCCTGAGTAGCTGGGACTACAGGTACGCACCACCACTCCAGCTAATTTTTAAAAATTTGTGGCCGGGCGCGGTGGCTAAAGCCGGTAATCCCAGCACTTTGGGAGGCCGAGACGGGCGGATCACGAGGTCAGGAGATCGAGACTATCCTGGCTAACACGGTGAAACCCCGTCTCTACTAAAAAATACAAAAACTAGCCGGGCGAGGTGGCGGGCGCCTGTAGTCCCAGCTACTTGGGAGGTTGAGACAGGAGAATGGCATAAACCCGGGAGGCAGAGCATGCAGTGAGCTGAGATCTGGCCACTGCACTCCAGCCTGGGTGACAGAGCAAGACTCCGTCTCAAAAAAAAAAAAAAAATTTGTTTGTAGAGAAAGGGTCTTGCTGTATTGCCCAGGCTGGACTGCAGTGGTGTGGTCATGGCTCACTGCAGCCTCAAACCTCCTGGACTCAAGTGTTCTTTCTGCCTCAGCCTCCTGAGAAGCTGGGACTGCAGGCCCACATCACCATTCTGGCTTTTTTTTTTTTTTTTTTTTTTTTTTTTGAGAGGGAGTCTTGCTCTGTCACCCAGGCTGGAGTGCAATGGTACGATCTTGGCTCACAGCAACCTCTGCCTCCCAGGTCCAAGCGATTCTCCTGCCTCAGCCTCCCGAGTAGCTAGGAATACAGGCATCAGCCACCACACCAGGCTAATTTTTGTATTTTTAATAGAGACGGGGTTTCACCATGCTGGCCAGGCTGGCCTCGAACTCCTGACCTCAGGTAACCCACCTGCCTTGGCCTCCCAAAGTGCTGGGATTACAGGTGTGAGCTACTGCACCTGGTCACTTGGCTAATTTTTTAAAAATGTTTTTGCAGAGACAGTGTCTTGCTATGTTGCCCAAGCTTGTCTGGAACTCCTGGGCTCAAGCAATCCTCCCATCTCGGCCTCCCAAAGTACTAGGATTACACCTAGTACCTTGATTTGTCTTTTTTTCTTTTTGTTTTCTTTTCTTTCCTTTTCTTTTTTTTCTTTTTTTTTTTTTTTTTGAGATGGAGTTTCGCTCTTGTGGCCCAGACTGGAGTGCAGTAGTGTGATTTTGGCTTAATGCAACCTCCGCCTCCCGGGTTCAAGCGATTCTGCTGCCTCAGCCTCCCTAGTAGCTGGGATTATGGGCATGCACCACCACGCCTGGCTAATTTTTTGTATTTTTAGTAAAGATGGGGTTTCTCCATGTTGATCAGGCTGGTGTTGAACTCCTGACCTCAGGTGATCCGCCCACCTCAGCCTCCCAAAGTGTTGGGATTACAGGTGTGAGCCATCGTGCCCAGCCAATTTATCTTTCTATGTTTCTCCATCTGTTTGAGACTCTCTCTCTCTTTCTGTATTAAGTGGTTAAATCTGTCAATCCTTATTTCACTGCCTCTCCGTCTCTAAATGTCTCTGTTCTTCTCTTTCTCTGTCTCTGTTCTCACTTCTGTCCCTCCCCACACCCCACACTCTGTCTTACACACACCAGGAGCTCCATAAATATTTGTTCTTAGCCGCACTCTGACCACGCCTCTTTCTCTTATGTGCCTCTCCATCTCTTAGTGGCTCCCCTCATCACATCCCTGGATTTTATAACCATATGCCTGTGGGCCTGCCCTCCCCACGTGCACATACACTTGCCTGGGATAAGCTTCTTCCGCCTGCTTATCTCCTGCAGGAATTGGAAATGCTAGTTTTCTCCCTGCCTCCCCAAGACGTCCCTGCCACCTGCATCTCATTCCCCAGGAAGGAGATGAGGCATCTGTCCCCAGCCCCCAGCTTCATCCTCCATGCTGGCCTTCCCTCTTCCCTCACATGCTTGACTCCTTGTCCTCCTCCCACCTCCCCTCTCCCAACTGCCCCCTACACCCCCTGGGAAATGGGCTGGATGCTGAGCTGGGGGGGCGGTGGCTCTGTCCTGGGGGCCCTTGCCAGATGGTGTCCCTAGGGGCCAGAGCATGGAGCCAATACCCACATCCACTGCCAGCTCCCCAGAAGCCCCCGTATTCCTTTCCCCTATCATAGCCCCCCTCCCCCTCACTCCAGAAGTAGTATCTAACCTAACCTTTATGGCAATCATTTTCTTGCTTTCCTTTCTGAATTTGTTACCCCCAAGTTTGCAGTGACTCTGGGTTGGGAGGGAGTTAGAGTATCTATGGGCCCAGTACACACTCTTTAATAGTGTCTTACCACCAAATGTGTGGACCAGTCAGAACCATGGCATACTGCCTCCTCCCTGACTCCAGGGTGGTCCCGGTACTGGATATCAGGGAATGCAGGCCAATGGCCAGCATGACCTCCACATTAGGCCCGTGGAGCTAGAGGATGAACATCATATGAATGTCAGGCTACACAAGCAGGCCTCCGCTCGAGACCAGCCCAACTGCACGTGCTGGGTAAGGACCTCACTCATTTGTCCCCTGGGAGCCCAAGGGGGCAGCCAGTACTAGCTGTGAGTAGCAGAGTCCAGGGAGCCCAGGGGAGTGGTCAATTGGAGATGAGAGGATCAGGATCCATCTCTGACCCCAAATCCACCTTGCAGTCCCCCCAGAAGCCCCCAGGTGCTGGGCGGCCCCTCTGTGTCTCTCATTGCTGGAGTTCCTGTGAACCTGACATGTCGGAGCCATGGGGATGCCCGCCCTACCCCTGAATTGCTGTGGTTCCGAGATGGGGTCCGGTTGGATGGAACCACCTTCCATCAGGTCAGGTCCAAATTCCTGTGCTGGTCTTTGCCCATTCTGGAAAACTTGGGGTACACTCTGACCACAGGCTCATCCCGAGGAGAAGAAGACATGGGAGGGCAGGGGTTCAAGGGTTTGGACACTTGAAACATGATCCAAGGGTTTGGATCTTGAAACAAGGGTAAAGATTCTAGGGTCAGACTACCTGGGTTCAAATCATGTCTCTGCCACTTGCTAGTTGATTGATCTGAAGTTGGTTTAACCTCTCTGTGCCTCAGTTGCCTTATCTATACAATTGGAATAATAATAGCATGCATGTCATAGGGTATTGTGAGGATTAAATAAATACCTATAAATGCCCAGAAGAGTGCCCAACACATAGTGAACCCTATATAAGCAAGGCAAGCTTGTCCAACCTGTTGCCTGTGGGCTGCCTGCAGCCCAGAACGGCTTTGAATGTGGCCCATCACAAATTCATATACATTCTTAAAACATTATGAGACTTTTTTGTAACTGGTTAGCTCATCAGCTCTCATTAGTGTTAATATCTATGGCTTAAGACAACTCTTCTTCCAATATCGCCCAGGGAACCCAAAAGATTAGACACCCCTGATGTAAGGGGTAGATGGCATTATTATTCTTATCCATCCCTCCAGACCCTGCTGAAGGAAGGGACCCCTGGATCAGTGGAGAGCACCTTAACCCTGACCCCTTCCAGCCATGACGATGGAGCCACCTTGGTCTGCAGGGCCTGGAGCCAGGCCTGCCTGCGGGAAGGGACACACCTATCACACTGAGCCTGCAGTGTGAGTGCAGCTGGCCCTGGGAAAGAGGGGTGTGGGGTCCTGACTCCTGGGTATGAGGAAGGAGGGGACTGTGGCCGCTGGGGAATGAGGAAACTGGGACCTGGATTCCTGGATCTAAGAGAGCAGGAGAGGGCCAGGTATGGTAGCTCATGCCTGTACTCCCAGAACTTTGAGAAGCGGAGGCGGGCGGATCATCTGAGCTCAGGAGTTTGAGAACAGTCTGCCTAACGTGTCGAAACCCGTCTCTACTAAAAATACAAAAATTTGCCGGGCATGGTAGTACACGTTTGTAATCCCAGCCACCTGGGAGGCTGAGGCAGGAAAATAACTTGTACCCCGGAGGCAGAGGTTGCAGTGAGCTGAGATCCTGCCACTCGGCAACAGAGTGAGACACCGAGCAGGAGAGGACAGATGGCTGGGGGTCCCTGGGGACAGAGGAAGCTGGGCCTTAACTCTCACATCTGGGAGAGTAGGAGAGGATAGAAGTAAGTGGGGGAATTATGAACTGAAAGCCCAGACTCCTGACTCAAAGGGAGAAGGGGATTAGGGGCCCAGACTCCCGGGGTGGAGGAACCAGGGACTGGACCCCTAGGCCGGTGGCAGAAGTGTTCCTGGTCCTTGCCCACCTGACCATTGTCCCACCCTCACAGACCCCCCCAGAGGTGACTCTGTCTGCTTCACCACACACTGTGCAGGAGGGAGAGAAGGTCACTTTCCTGTGCCAGGCCACAGCCCAGCTTCCTGTCACAGGTTACAGGTGAGGACGAAGACCACCTCTCCCTAGCCCCAAGAGTGAGCTTGGGAAGGGCTGGGACCTGAGTAGGTGTGCCAGAGAGCAGGGAAAAGGGTAACAGCGCCACCATTTCCTCAGGTGGGCAAAAGGGGGCTCCCCGGTGCTTGGGGCCCGCGGGCCCAGGTTGGAGGTCGTGGCAGACGCCTCGTTCCTGACTGAACCCGTGTCCTGCGAGGTCAGCAACGCCTTGGGTAGCGCCAACCGCAGGACTGCGCTGGATGTGCTGTGTGAGCTGGGGCGGGGCTGTGGGTGTGGTCAAAGGTGGGCCAGGCTTTCAGGGTTGCTGAGGGGCGGGGCCGGGAGAGTGGGCGTGAGATATTAGGAGGAGGAGAGAGTGGACTTGAGGCATATTCTTGCCCCCTAGAGGGTGTGGTGTTTCTATGGGGCTGATCCCGCCTCAGGGACTGCATTCCTCCCCGGCCTTGTGACCCGTCATCTCCTTCGTCCAGTTGGGCCCATTCTGCAGGCAAGGCTGGAGCCCGTGTCTGTGGACATGGGGGAAGACGCCTCCTTCAGCTGTGCCTGGTGCGGGAACCGGCTTCCACCAGTAACCTGGACCCGCTGAGGTGGCGCGCAGGTGCAGCCCTAAATCTGAGGCGGTGGCTGGCGGGGGACCAGGCTTCCTTGCAAATCCGGCTTCTGACACCCCTTCCCTGTCGCAGGCGCTGGGCTCTGGAGCCACACTGCGCCTTCCGTCGGTGAGACCGGAGGACGCAGGCGACTATGTGTGCAGGGCTGAGCCTGGGCTCTCGGGCCAGGGGGGCGGCGCCGCGGAGACTAGGCTGACTGTGAACGGTGAGAAGGCGGGGCTTCCTAGGGGACCTAGCCCATCCTGGGATAGGGAGTGGACAGAGGGGGCAAGGGCTAATGCAGTGGGAGTGGCCTGGAAGGAGGCTTACACCCAGCGGGGCCTGGAGACCGACCTATTAAAGGCGAGGCTTTTAGGGGAATGGGAGTTTGGAGGCAGCATGGCCTGATTAAGGTTAGCGGAGAGTGCGCTGGCCAGACCAGGCTTTGTTACAGCCTTTGCGGAGAGCAAAGCCTCTCCTCTGAGTGACCCACCGTCTCCATCCCAGCTCCCCCAGTAGTGACCGCCCTGCACTCTGAGCCCGCTTTCCTGAGGGGCCCTGCTCGCCTCCAGTGTCTGGTTTTCGCCTCTCCCGCCCCAGATGCCGTGTTAAGGAAATGTCACTCCTCCCGTGACCCATCCAGCCATGATCCCTGACCTCCCAACTGGGCCCCCGAAACTACTGTGACCATCTCTAACTTCCCAGACATCCCTCCTGCTTCTTCCTCTCCTCCTCAGTCTCCTGGGTGTCCTCCCTCTTTTATGCCCCCAGGTCTGGTCTTGGGATGAGGGCTTTCTGGAGGCAGGGTCGCGGGGCCGGTTCCTGGTGGAGACATTCCCTGCCCCGGAGAGCCGCGGGGGACAGGGTCCGGGCCTCATCTCTGTGCTACACATTTCGGGGACTCAGGAATCTGACTTTAGCAGGAACTTTAACTGCAGTGCCCGGAACTGGCTGGGAGAGGGAGGTGCCCGGGCCAGCCTGGGCTGTAGAGGTGAGACCCCCGCCCAAAGACCCCAAATCTGGAGAGTCTAAACCCCACAAACTTGGGGATACCCCAGCCGATGGTTGCAAAACCTCAGACCCTCAAATGCAGAGCCCTCCAAACCTTGGGAGTCTCAAAACTGTGGCTCATTGATTCCCAAGACCTCCCCAACCACAAATGTCTTCACATTCTGAATCCTAAACCGAGAGACTCCTCACACCTAGGGACCACCAAAGAGAAACTCCAACGATTGCAAAGCAAATTGCAAAGTAAAGGACCCCTCAAACTCCAAGACTTCCTAAAGCCAGGGAGTTTAAACTCACTCTCAAACTTGGGGAACCCCAAATTCAAGGGCTTTTGGATCTCCAAATGTGTGACCTTTTGAACCCAGGGATCCCAAACTCAATCCCTGAGCCCCCGCTTCCTGGTTCCCCCTCAGCCTTCTCAGGATGTCCCCTCTGCTCCCTGCAGACCTGCTGCCCACTGTGCGGATAGTGGCCGGAGTGGCCGCTGCCACCACGACTCTCCTTATGGTCATCACTGGGGTGGCCCTCTGCTGCTGACGCCACGGCAAGGGTCAGTGCCTGAGCCCCGCCCCAGCTCCTCAGGCCCCAGCCCCACACACACCCTGCCTGCCCAGTGACCTGACCTGGCCTTGGGCCTTGGCTCCAGTCCCATTGCCAGCTCTGCTCAGGGCTTAGCTCGCCTTCAGGTTCTGGTTCCCTCCTTAAGCCCTAACCAGACCTTCCCACGGTCACATTCCTAGGTGGGAAGGATTCTTATTGGTTTCCAACTTCCCCACCCAATCCGCCTCATTGGTTCCCAGTCCTGTTTGAATTTGGGGGTCCTCTTGGGACTGGTATACTATTTGGGTCTAAAGGCACAGTCGGGTCTGGAAACCCTGGCATCCCCACAGCCCTTTTTTTTTTTTTTTGAGACGGTGTCTTGCTCTGTCATCCAGGCTGGAGTGCAGTGGCACGAACTCAAGCTCCACTGCAAGCTCTGCCTCCCGGTTTTACGCCATTCTCCTACTTCAGCCTCCCGAGTAGCTGGGACTACAGGCGCCCGCCATCATGCCTAGCTAATGTTTTGTTTGTTTTTTTTTTTTTTGCACTTTTTAGTAGAGACGGGGTTTCGCCATGTTAGCCAGGATGGTCTTGCTCTCCTGACCTCATGATCCGCCCACCTTGGCCTCCCAAAGTGCTAGGATTACAGGTGTGAGCCACAGCACCTGGCCTTTTATTTATTTATTTATTTATTTAGAGACAAAGTCTTCCTCTGTCATCCAAACTGGAATGCAGTGGTATGATCCTGACTCACTGCACCCTCCACCTCCCAGTTCAAGCGATTCTCGTTCCTTAGCCTCCTGAGTAGCTGGAATTACAGGCGCCTGCCACCATGCCTGGCTATTTTTTGCATTTTTAGCAGAGACAGGGTTCCAGCACGTTAGCCAAGTTGGTCTCAAACCTCTGACCTCAGGTGATCCTCCCGCTGTGGCCTCCCAAAATGCTGGGATTATAGGCATGAGCCACCACGCTGGCTTCTCACAGCCCTTTTATTGTCCTGAGTGCAGTCCCCAGCTCTCGGGTGCTCTTACTCTCTCCTGCCTGGCCTCCACTGGCTGGCTGAAGGTCCTTGGGGTCTGGCATTGGGGCAGGGAGATCCTCTGACTATTCCTTCTCACTAAGTTCCCTACCCCAGGGCCCCATTGTGCACACTTACCACAGTGATCTGGTTCTGGAGGAGGAAGGGACTCTGGAGACCAAGGTGAGTGTTGGGAGGGGTGGGGCTCCCTTCACTGTTGGGAGAGGCAGGGCTCCCTTCACTGTGTTTCCATCTCTCTCCCATGCCTGTCCCCTCCTTTCTCCTTCTGTTGTCCTCAGAACTGGGACTCAGCTCCTCACCCCACTCCACCTGCCCCCTGGACCATCTCACCTAGCTCCCAGCCTCGGTTTGCCTATCTGCAGAGTCTGCCCACACATCTGTCCCAACCCCAGCCTCCACCTGGAGCCCCAGATGGGGCTCACTATGCCTGTGCTCTCCTCATCATGGTCAAGCCCCCTTTCAGCCCCTTTACACTGGCCCCATATCTCCCCAAACCTGTCCTTCCTCTGGGATCCTACCTCAGGACAACCACATTGACTCCAGGCCATCCCCAGGCCACAGCACTTCTCTCTCTCCTCTGTACCTAGCACATGCCATTCTCTCTCTTTCTCTCTCTCTCTTTTTTTTTGAGATGGAGTCTCACTCTGTTGCCCGGGCTGGAGTGCAGTGGTGCAATCTCGGCTCACTGCAACCTCTGCCTCCTGGGTTCAAGCCATTCTCCTGCCTCAGGCTCCCGAATAGCTGGCTAATTTTTCTTGTATTTTTAGTAGAGATGGGGTTTCACCATGTTGGCCAGGCTGGTCTTGAACTCCTGACCTCAAGTGATCTGCCCACCTCAGCCAAAGTGCTGGGATTACAGGTGTGAGCCACCGTACCCAGCCGACATGCCATTCTCTTGGCCTGAAACACTCCTACCTTCCTTCCCATGTCTACCTCATTCCCTCTTTAGTCCTCCCGTCTCAGCTCAGACATTTCTTCTTCCAGGAAGCCCATACTTCTATTGGGGGAATCCCCCCCAGTATTTCAACATAGGTTCTTTCTATTTTCTGTAAGTGTCAACTGGCTGAGAAATAAAAAGAGACCATATAAAGAGAGGAATTTTACAGATGGGCCACCAGGGGTGACATCACATATTGGTAGGACTGTGATGTCCACCTGAGTCTCAGACCAGCAAGTTTTTATTAAGAGTTTCAAAAGGGGAGGGGGTGTAAGAACAGGGAGGAGGTACAGAGATCACGTGCCTCAAAAGGCAAAGAAGCAGAACTACTAGTAAGGGTCTAGCAAAGATTACATGCCTCTGAGGGAACAGGTCAAAGGGCAAAAGTAGAACCACTGATAAGGGTCTATGTTCAGTGGTGCACATATTGTCTTGATAAACATCTTAAATAACAGAGAACATTGTTCAAGAGCAGAGAACTGGTCTGACCACAAATTTACCAGGGCAGAGATTTTCCCCGCCCTAGTAAGCCTGAGGGTACTGCAAGAGACCAGGGCATATTTCAGTCCTTATCTCAACTGCACAAGACAGACATTCCCAGAGTGGCCATTTATAGACCTCCCCCCAGAAATACATTCCTTTTCCAGGGTATTAATATTAATATTCCTTGCTATGAAAAGAATTTAGCAATATCTCTCCTACTTGCATGTCGGTTTACAGGCTCTCTGCAAAAAGAAAAATGAGGCTCTTTTTGCCCAACCCCACAGGCAGGCAGACCTTATGGTTGTCTTCCCTTTTTCCCTAAAAATCACTGTTATTATGTTCTTTTTCAAGGTGCACTGATTTCATATTGTTCAAACACACATTTTACAATCAATTTGTATAGTTAACACAATTATCACAGTGGTCCTGAGGTGATATACATCCTCAGTTTATGAAGATAACAGGATTAACAGATTAAAGACAGGCATAAAAAATTTTAAACGTATATTTGGGAACTGATAAATGTCCGTATTAAAGTGAAATCTTCACAATTTGTGTTCCTCTGCCGTGGCTCCAGCTGGTCCCTCTGTTCAGGGTCCCCGACTTCCCGCAACATGCTTCCATCATGACAGCCCGATCATTCTGCCTGTGTTCCACCCATCACAACCATGACCACTCTGATCTGGGCTTCCTTATCCTGCTCGCTATGCTGAGGGTTCTGCCATCACAGACCCTGTCACTGCCTATGACTTTCCCAGGCACAGCCCTGACCCCTCTGGGTACTGTCTCATGATTTGTCATTTTTTCCTTGGTGTGGGATTCTGTGAGGACAGGGTTCAGTTCTACCTTAGTGACATGCCTTGTAGCAGCAACACAGGGCATGACACTGAATCAAAGCCTAGAGGCTGTTGGGCAGGTGAGTGCCTCTCTCCTGTTCCCTCTGCATCTTCCACACTGACACCCCTCAGCAGGCCTATATCCCAGAGTTCCCAGAGAGAGGGGAGGGCCACCACCTTTGCTGTTTGGGCACCTAGCCGTTCTGGCCCGTGGGCTTTGGAGAGCCCAAGCTGACCAGGGGTGGAAGTGGTGTCTCAGTGAAGCACAGCCACCCTGCAAAAACGTGGCCAGACTCTTGTTTAAGTCAGTCCCTGACCACATTTCTAATCGCTGGGTGGAGCCTTTCAATCAGGGTCTCCAGCCACCTTCACTGCTGTTCTCTGGCTGACAGAGGTTTCAGGCCTCCCTGAGTCAGAGCTCCCAGGGGAAGGACCAGACTGTCATCTTTGCTGTTTGGATGACTTAGCCATTTCAGCCTTCGAGTTTCAGAGTGTCTGAGGCGACCAGGGGCTGAAGTGAACCCCCAGCACAGCATAGGCACTCTACAAAAACGTGACCAGACTTCTTTTTTAAGCAAGTCCCTGTTCCTGTTCCTCCTGACTAGGCAAGACTTCTCAACTTGCCTCCAGCCACATCCTACAGGTGTGTACAGATTGGCAACAGGTTCATACCTCCCAGGTGCAGAGCTGCCAGAGGAAGGGGCACGCTATCATCTTTGCCTTTTCACAGACTTCACTGCTGATACCTTCAGGAACTGGAAAATAGGAGGCAATTGGGGACTGGAGTGGACCCCCAGCATACTACAGCAGCCACACGGAAAAGTGGCCAGACTGTTGTCTGGGTGCCCATTTCCATACCTTATCTCCTCCATGGGCAGGCCCTCCTGGCCAGGGTCTCCAGCCAGCCTCCCACTGGAACTATCTATCAAGCCTGTAGCAACTTGGCAATTCCCTGGACTGAGCTTCCAGGAGCAACTGAAATCTTCTCTGCCACTGCCTCTGCAGTGGAACTGCCCTTGCTTCCCTCAGAATATCAAGGGAGCAAAGACCCTATGTGCCATATCGACACCTCCAACAAGCTGCAGTTGACCCAAGGAACACACCAGTCCATCTCCCACGGGTACCACACACCCTGCACTACTCATCACCAGACAGGGAACCCTGGCTTGGGCTCACAGCACAGACCCTCCATCCTGGGGTGATTACATTAAGTAACTGCTAACTTACATCTCCTGGGGTGGAGCCTCCAGGAGACAAGGAAAGTTGTAGAGCAACAAGTCAGCTGATATGCAGCCCAGAGGGCAGGGACAGCTATCTCTCTAGGATCTACTTGCTCTTATGAGACACTTTAGCCCAGCAATTATGGCGTGCTGCGCTCAGAACAGCCCTGTCTCATGTGCAAGATTGCCCAGCACAGATCAGGTCTAAGAGTTACCTTCTTTAAAAAGGGGACTTGCTTAAAAAAGAAGTCTGGCCATGTTTGTGTAGAGCAGTTGTGCTGTGCTGGGGGTTCACTGTTGAGAGAGTTCTCTGAGACCTGATCTCTGCTGTGCTGGGGGTTCACTGTTGAGAGAGTTCTCTGAGACCTGATCTCTGCTGTGCTGGGGGTTCACTGTTGAGAGAGTTCTCTGAGACCTGATCTCTGCTGTGCTGGGGGTTCACTGTTGAGAGAGTTCTCTGAGACCTGATCCTGTGTTTATGTTCTCAGGGATTTGTGTTGTTTTCAGCACTGTTACCAGAAAGGGGTCCTGATCCCAGACCTCAAGAGAGGGTTCTTAGATCTTGTGCAAGAACGAATTCGGGGTTAGTTCATAGAGTAAAGTGAAAACAAGTTTACAAGAAAGTAAAGGGATAAAAGAATGGCTACTCCATAAGCAGACCAGTGGCTTGAGCTGCTGATCTCAGGAATAAAATGTGAAATATTGCCATTTAAACAGTGCCTTTCAATGTATCAGTAGCAAAGCCATATGCTAAATTCAATGAAATTTTAAGCTTATTAAGTCTGGTCTTCTGCAAGATATTATCATCCTTTTCAGAAATAATAATTAATACTCACACAATTAAGCCTCTCTTTTAAGCATTTTATAAGAAAATTGAGAGGAAGGCTATGACTATGTGCACAGTTAAAATAAGATATTATTATTCCTGTAGATAGGTTGTGCTACCTATTTCACAATCTTCCCACCATTTACTGGGATCACGTGGGAATTTTGGGATATTATGTATATAGTGTGGTTTGCATTATAGAATGTCAATTTAAAATGGTGAAAATTAAAATTTTAGCTTATATGTTTATCCATGTATTCAACAAAATATATTAGGCTCCCAGAACACAGATAATTGTTTGTATGTTTGTCTCTCATCAAAGATTGTTTTTCTTCTCCATCTATCAAATAAGAGAGGTGTCTCATTCATGCTCTTATTTCCAGAGCATAAAATGGGGTATGGTGCATAGAAGTCGCTCAGTAAAGGTTAGGAGAGCTAATTAAATGAGTATGCAAATGAATTTAAAAACATATGCTGACTTTTGTAGAATCCAAGATTGCTATAAGGGTGATAGTCAACTAAAAGTCTGTATTTCCAAATATTACATATTCAGAAGCACTGTACAAAATAAAGTATCATTATCATCATGAACATGAGTTCATTATTTCCTAAAATATATGCAGGTAGGTGCTGTATGCCTTCATTAAGGTCAAGAACAAATCTTTGCAGCATTATTTTCTGCTCACTCATGTAACTACTACAAGCTGGATTCTAAAACGTTCCCGCCTACACCTTGTATTATACCTAAGCAAACCTTATTTTCATTCATTTCACATACTGTGCCTTCTCCCACCTCCGTTCCTTTACTTAAATTGCCCTTGACATTTGGAACAAAGTAATCCATACATGTTTTCCATTCCACATTCCTCTCTTCTGTAAGCACTCAGCTGAAATTTTACTGATTGATTTACAGCAACCCTCATGAACCCAGGCCTTCCACTCACTTATCAGAAAGATCAATTCGAATTTACATGCATAAGAATCTCTGGCCAGCAGTGCTTTGGGCAACCATAGTTTTGCCTATTACGGTTTGAGAAAACAGTGAATGATATTTGTGTACCCCAAGTTTCAAATCTGCAGTTTTCATATGTTTCATTTATTTCGGTCCTCTTGAAAATTTAGCACATACTCAGCCCAAAATCTCCTTAAGCTGATAAGCAACTTCAGCAAAGTCTCAGGATACAAAATTAATGTGCAAAAATCACAAGCATTCTTATACACCAGTAACAGACAAGCAGAGAGCCAAATCAGGAATGAACTTCCATTCACAATTGCTTCAAAGAGAATAAAATACCTAGGAATCCAGCTTACAAGGGATGTCAAGGACCTCTTCAAGGAGAACTACAAACCACTGCTCAGTGAAATAAAAGAGGTCACAAACAAATGGAAGAACATACCATGCTCATGGATAGGAAGAATCAATATCGTGAAAATGGCCATACTGCCCAAGGTTATTTATAGATTCAATGCCATCCCCCCCATCAAGCTACCAATGACTTTCCTCACAGAATTGGAAAAAACTGCTTTGAAGTTCATATGGAACCAAAGAAGAGCCCGCATTGCCAAGACAATCCTGGGTCAAAAGGACAAAGCTGGAGGCGTCACGCTACCTGACTTCAAACTATACTACAAGGCTACAGTAACCAAAACAGCATGGTACTGGTACCAAAACAGAGATATAGACCAATGGAACAGAACAGAGTCCTCAGAAATAATACCACACATCTACAGCCATCTGATCTTTGACAAACCTGAGAGAAACAAGAAATGGGGAAAGGATTCCCTATTTAATAAATGGTGCTGGGAAAATTGGCTAGCCATAAGTAGAAAGCTGAAACTGGATCCTTTCCTTACTCCTTATACGAAGATTAATTCAAGATGGATTAGGGACTTAAATGTTAGACCTAATACCATAAAAACCCTAGAAGAAAATCTAGGTAGTACCATTCAGGACATAGGCATGGGCAAGGACTTCATGTTTAAAACACCAAAAGCAACGGCAGCAAAAGCCAAAATTGACAGATGGGATCTAATTAAACTAAAGAGCTTTTGCACAGCAAAAGAAACTACCATCAGAGTGAACAGGCAACCTACAGAATGGGAGAAAATTTTTGCAACCTACTCATCTGACAAAGGGCTAATATCCAGAATCTACAAAGAACTCAAACAAATATACAAGAAAAAAACAAACAACCCCATCAAAAAGTGGGCAAAGGATATGAACAGACATTTCTCAAAAGAAGACATTCATACAGCCAACAGACACATGAAAAAATGCTCATCATCACTCGCCATCAGAGAAATGCAAATCAAAACCACAATGAGATACCATCTCACACCAGTTAGAATGGCAATCGTTAAGAAGTCAGGAAACAACAGGTGTTGGAGAGGATGTGGAGAAATAGGAACACTTTTACACTGTTGGTGGGATTGTAAACTAGTTCAACCATTATGGAAAACAGTATGGCAATTCCTCAAGGATCTAGAACTAGATGTACCATATGACCCAGCCATCCCACTACTGGGTATATACCCAAAGGATTATAAATTACTCTACTACAAAGACACATGCACACGTATGTTTATTGCGGCACTATTCACAATAGCAAAGACTTGGAATCAACCCAAATGTCCATCTGTGACAGACTGGATTAAGAAAATGTGGCACATATACACCATGGAATACTATGCAGCCATAAAAAAGGATGAGTTTGCGTCCTTTGTAGGGACATGGATGCGGCTGGAAACCATCATTCTTCGCAAACTGTCACAAGAAGAGAAAACCAAAGACCGCATGTTCTCACTCATAGGTGGGAACTGAACAATGAGATCACTTAGACATCACACACTGGGGCCTATCATGGGGAGGGGGGAGGGGGGAGGGATTGCAGTGGGGAGTTATACATGATATAAATGATGAATTGATGGATGCTGACGAGTTGATGGGTGCAACACACCAACATGGCACAAATATACATATGTAACAAACCTGCACGTTATGCACATGTACCCTAGAACTTAAAGTATAATAAAAAAAAAAATTAGCACATACTAAATGTATTTCTCCTACTCTAGTTACTGGGTGAGTAGACTCATGCTGGATCCCGCAGAGAAAACTTTCTAAGATCTGTGGGTTTGCTTAACCACACTCACTATGTGGTTAGGTCCAGGCCATGAATGCCTTCTCCTAAAATATCGATAGTTACTTTTAATTTAATGTAAATTTCTCATAATTTGTTTCATAGCAAGGGGAACGATAAGTGCAGAAGCGCAGTACTTCAAGCTAACAAGACCAAGATCATCCTTCAACGCCTAGCAAAGCATTTGTGGGGAATTCATCTTAAAAATTATGATACTGAAGTTCTGAGAAGGAAATTAGGGTTAATTTTGAAACAGGTGTGTTCTATGAGTTGTATTTACTATGTGTATATGCATACACAAAGGTATTTATAGATATTAAATATGTGATTACATATAAGTATACATACATTAGTAATATATACAAAGTTGTCGACATTTCTAAAAGTTTCTTTTCCCTGCATAATCAATTTTTATCAAAATTGCTTGTTTCTGTTTTTTTTTTTTTTTTTTTTTTTTCCCAGTGGACATTTCTTAGATCTAGATGCTGGCAATTCTTAGCTATGTGCTCATATTTAAAATAGGGTATTAAAAATTAGTTGGCCATGTAATACACAGTTGAGAATTGTCAATAGTGATCTTCTCTGCAGAGTTATCTGGCTTGGTTGTTTTCCTTGAGGAATCCTCAAGAAATAATAATTTCAGAATAATTACCAGAATTCTAGGGCAACCTTGCTGGAAAGTCAAGCTGGAGAAGAAATATGGGGCAAAAGAAAATGCCCCAATAGTCACTGCTCTGTGTTTCTGCATCCTGAGCAATGCGATTCTTCAGTTCTTCTCCCTAAAGACATGGAATCTGCTTATCTACCTCTTGAGTTACAGCTGGATTTGTGACCCACTTTGGCAAATAGAATGGAGCCGAAGTGATGAAAGTTCATATCTCTGTAGCATCACAATTGGTCAGAGCCAGTTGTACTAAAAGGCAGAAGAAATCTGTTTGATATAGTTCAAGCAAATAGTGCTATAGCAAGAAAATCATTCTTTCAAACATTAAAAAATTTTATTTCATTCACGCTCCTCTATCGGTTTCTATATTTTCTGCTTATTTTCTCTAGAACCCTGGTTCCAATTACATACATATATACTTACATACATCTATATGTATATAATTGAACATCTATTCTAGGCGTTGGGGTTGGCAAATGTTTTCTGTAAATGACTAGACTTATCCATGAGGCCCAGTAAGCAGAGGGTCTCAGAAACATAGATAGATAGATATTATAAATACATTATCATAAATAATATATTTTACTTAGCTATTCTATGGAGACAGAGAGCAGAGAGAGCTAAGAAGCATCAATCTATATAGACATATATATATATATATATATTTCTGTAGATACACAGCTATATCTGTATATCTATATATCACTATAGACAGAGAGAGAGAGGCTAAGAAATTTAAAAATCCTGAGGTCCACAAAAGTCATAATGTGGGCCCTGGGTCCAAGTAGCAAACATTTCAGTCTCTTTAGGTAATACAGTCTTTGCCATTGTAGAGTAAGAATAATTACACACAGTGCTTAAATAAAAGAGCATAACTGGGTTTCAATTACACATCATTTACTAAATCGGATGATAGGCTGAATACATCTGCAAGCCATAGCGTGCTGATCCTCACTGCTCATCTTTCCTACCTCCTTTCTGCATCCCCAACCTCACTGATATCCTCATTCCTTTTCTTTACCAGATTAAATGCCATTGTCAGTCAGTATAATTACTGTCTTGACACTCACCCCTTGTTTACTTCCTTAATTGTACTGCGCAAAACTTCAACCCTAGTTAAATACAATTATCTGCCTGTTCCATGCCCATAGCTATGCAGCAGTTAAGGCTGTATTTATGGCTGGTCCCACATTAAACAGAGGACCACAAACCTCAAGTGGGCTCTTAAGGCTACCAGTCAGTCCTACTGACTTTCCTCAACACAAATACTCCACCGTGCACCGGGATGTCTATTTCACAACTTCTCCCTTATCAATCTTCTGAACCTCCTCTTCCTTAATGAATAGTATTTGCTACTTCACCTAGGATACTGCTGGAGTTAGAAGAAAAATTCCATTACCAAATATACCCACAGATTCACTATCAATATTTGGCTCTGTACAAGATCAAGTTTGTTAGCATTAAAAAAGCATGGTTTTATCTGTCTCATATTACAAATATATATGTATATATAATCTTGATCACCTTTCCTTTCTAGTTACCCTCCTATTTCTTTGTTTGTACCAAACTGCCAAAAAGAAAAGATAATATTCGTTGACTCTACTCCTCTTTTATATCCAACAGACGGTTTTCCTCCTGCCTCACTGATAACTTCCAACTGCTAAATTCACTGATTTCTCAGTCTCCTCTTAGGTGACCTATTTGCTGATTTTGGCAATCACACCCTCCTTCCTAAAACACTTTCCTTGGCTTTTAGGACAGTAACATATTTTGGTTTTCCTCCTATGTCACTGCCTTGTCCGTTTTTGTCTCCTTTGCAGGCGTCTTTGCTTCTCCTTAATGTTTTTAACATTGGAAAGGTCCAAGGTGAAATGCTGATCCACTTTTCCCTTCTACAGTTACTCCTGTGTCATCTCATGTCCTCAGGACTGTGGTTTCATGATCTCAATTACCGTCTATTTATTCCCTGTTGAATTTCTGGCAAATCCGTCTTCCCAGTTGTTCAGGACAAAAACTCGAAATTTTTCTCTGTCACCTCACACTTCACTCTTCAGAAATACTTCCTTCAAAATTTATCCAGAAATTGAAAAATTCTCATCTTCCCCAATGCTCCACCCCTTTCCAACACCATCCCATTTCCCCTAGATTAGTGTGGTATTCTGTTAATAGTATTCTCTGCTTAGTACCTTACAAAGACTTCCCATTTAATTTCATCAAAATCAAAGTTCTTCTACTTATCTGTAAATACCCCATACTCTGCTTTCTGTTTACCAGTTAACCTCATTTTCTTCTAATATTGATTTTGCCCACCTTTGCCAACAACCTTGGCCCACTTGCTGTTGCGTGACGTGGCCAGGTATGTTTCTCTCAGTGCTTCTGCACTAGATACTCCATCTGCCTGGAATGTTTTTCAAAATATCTCCTTAGTAATACGCTCATATTTTTGAATCTTTGTCAACGTCTTAATTCTATCCTGAACAACTCAGCTAACAAAATAAACAATCCTTCCCCTCCCAATTTCCTGCAGCCCCTTACTTTTGCTTTTTTAAAATCTGTCACTTTTTAATGTACACATAACTTAATTACTTACCACGTTTGCTTGCCTTTACTTATCCCACATACTTTTTTTTTTTTTTTTTTTTTTTTTTTTTTTTTTTTGAGACAGAGTCTGGCTCTGTTGCCCAGACAGGAGTGCAGTAGCACTATCCAGGCTCACTGCAACTTCTGCCTCTTGAGTTAAAGTGATTGTCCTGCCTCAGCCTCCTGAGTAACTGGGATTACAGGCATGCACCACCACTCCTGGCTAATTTTGTGTTTTTATTAGAGGTGGGGTTTCACCACGTTGGCCAGGCTGTTCTCAAACTCCAGACCTTAAGTAAACTGCCAGCCTCAGCCTCCCAAAGTGCTGAGATTACAGATGTGAGCCGCCATGCCTGGCCCCACCTACTATTATATAATTAAATCTCTCTGCAGGCATGGATCTCATCTGTTTTGTTCACAGATGTATCTCTCCCAAGTGCTGGGCTAATACTTGTTACTAAAAAAAAGTTGTTAAATGAATAATTTTAAATAGACTTAGAGCAAGGAAAGAATAACATGATTAAAGTTAGAATAAACATGCACAATTTCCTTTGCTCTGTTAATTTACATTTAGAAATTAAAATTTAAATATCCATTTATAACATACTTCTTTGCAAACACAGACACACACTTTCTTGTACCTTTATTTTGAAATAAAATAGAAAAAGAAACCACAGGCAATTAAGCACCTGGTCTTTCCATTGTAAGTATGTTTGTTTACCTGCCTATTTGTCACATGTGCACTACCCTGTGGTCTTTCGGATTTATTTTCTGCTTCAATGGAATAGATAATGATAATTACTTGCACAATATAGAAGAGAAGAGAAAAACTGAATGGGTCAAATTTCATCATGAAGGCCTCATAGATACATATGTTTGCAAAATAGGGATTGGTAACAGCCATCAGAAATATTGAAAAGACATAAAATACTATTGACAGCAATTCATATATCTTACTTAGTGTGCAAAGTTACTCTGACTTTGATTCTGCTACCAAATTACTTCAATCAAATGGAAGATTGTCTTGATTTTAATTGACTTTATATTAAATCAAAAATTGCTATGTCATCCATGGTCCAGGTTACTAAAAAAAAATGGTTAGATATACGAAGTAGCCAAGGTAATCCAGTCTTTCTATTCCTAATGAGGCCAAAACTCAGAATTTTTTTATCTTGGCCAAATTCCCGTCTAAGGGGTCTAGGGAGTCATGTCCTACAAACCATAAATTTTCATCAGATAGGTTTTATTTCACCCTATATATCATGGCTTATTTTCCATCCTGACTCTGGTATAACATTACAAGACAAGGAAGAAAATAAAAATATTTCACCCCCAAAACATGTTTTTTTGATCACATTTTGAAGTTGTCCTGCAAGCCATCCTCTGTGGGGGAAAATTCACATCTCTAAAGAATCCCTATTAACATAGCCAGATCTTTTTCCTCCAGGCTCCTCCAGTTCTGAACAGATTAACTGGGAGTCTAGCACCTTTTAAACAGTCTGAATAGGAAACATTTCTCATCCCTTGTTTCTAAGGGCAGCTGCTATGAGACTTCCAAAGAATCTTGACCTCCACAATTTTTATCTAAACATTTTCTTTCCATTGATCCCAGGTCCTCAGACAAAAACTCAACCAGTTGTTAACCAGAAAATGTTTAAATTTACCTACAGCCTGGAAGACTACCCACCTTCAAGTTGTCCCACCTTTCTGAAATAAACCAATGTATTCCTTAAATGTGTTTGATTGATGTTTCATTGTCTCACCGCTACTTAAAACCTGTAACAAAACGCTGCACCCCAACCTCCTTGGGCACATGTTCTCAGGACCTCCTGAGGGCTGTGTCATGAGCCATGGTCACTCATATTTGGCTTAGAATAAATCTCTTAAAATATTTTACAGAGTTTGACTCTTTTTATCAAAACTAATTTCAAATGATAAAATAGATCATAATATGCTCTGTGCAGTTATTTCAATGTGGCAGCACTGAAAGCATTATATATGTTAAGTCACAAGATATAATAAATTAAGCAAAAAGGATAAAACAAAAAATTAGCTCTATTTGTCATCCCATTAATGTAATTTTCACTGAACTTCCATTCACTAAGTTTTGAAGTGAGTTTCGAATTGAGATTGATGTTGAAAATATTGTTTACACATTTCCCTCTATCTAGGCTGTTGGATTTTTCTTAAAAGATAGCCATAATGATACTATCTGCCCTGCTCTGAGGATAATCTCTCTGAGTATACATTTGCAAGACTGGAGTGTATAATAGCATCTATAAGCCACGTAGCAAATCTGTGTTATCAGATCTTACATTACAGAATTCAAACAAGTATGTTCCTTGAAGAGCTAGCTTGCTTTATGCATAATAGTGAAATGTGAATATATGCAACTCTCTCAGACTTGTCACTGCTAACATTTTGAGTTCAAGGTTTTCTGTAATATTGAAGAAATACGGGTACCCTGATTGCGTATCTGTTTTGCAAGGCGAGGAAATTTGCAAGCCGAGGAAAACTGCGAATCCTCGGTAGGTGCATGCTATGTGATAATCTAGCTCCATTCAATTCATAGCGAATGGGTATGAGAGTACAGGCAACAATAGCAGAGGGGAGGAAAATAAAACTAAATAAGTGTTTTTGTGGCTTTATACATTTTCTTCTAAGGAACATTAAAAAATTTTAAATAGTTTCATTAAATGTCAGCAATATGCTTTTAACAGTTGTTTTACAAAACTCAGAATTTATTTTATCCATATGTTCTGGTACAACAAAATATAATGCATACATCTATCTCATGCACAAGTATGCAACCTTCTCAAATAAACATAAACAACTTGAATTAAGAAACAGGTGCAAAATAATAAACAATAACTATTATTTTTATCACCAAGAGTCCAAGTATAAAAATTGTGTATGTTATTCACTACATTGAAAGTTTAAGAAATAAAATAAAAAATATTATTTTGTGAACTGATATAGGTAACAATTTAATTAAAATCAACAAAACTTAAGGATATATATTATATATATTTGCAAACTAAGAATTTAAGGAAGAATCTTTAACCATGTAAGGATCTCCCGACAAAGGCTTGTACTATTAATATACACTAGTTAGTGATCCCATTTTTATTTCAGTAGGAATTCTAAAGGGTTTTTGTTTATACAGAGTCTGAAATTAAAAAAAAAATATTGTTGTGAGGAGTTAGTCAGTGAGGAAATATTGGTCTAGATAAAGTGTCTTTTGTAATTTATTCACTGTTAGAACCATTATGGGAGCTCAACAATGTGTCTGAATAAAAAATAATGTGCACTTAAATACAATAGTGTGTATCTCTGTCACCAATGGCAAGTTAGGAGAAGTAGTAAAAATCTGTTAAATTATCTGGGAACAAATATTTGTTAAAGATGAGCTAAACTCTTTTTGCAGGAATAAAAATTTAAAAGCACTGCAGCCAGAAATATAAAATACATGAATAACCATATAAATGATCTATTTTCAAAAAATTGAGTTCATAAAATATTAAATCTTTTTTCATTGCTTCTGTAATTGATTACCACAAACTCGGTGGCTTTAACAATACAAATTTATTATCTTACAATTCTATAGGTTATAAGAAAGACAACAGTATATTTGGCTAAAAAACGAAGTGTCCAAATTACCGTGTTTCTTTCTGGAACTCTAAGGGAAAACCATTTCCTTATTCTTTTCAATTTCTTGAACATTTTCTGCCACATACCTCGACCACTGCCCACTCTCTCCATCTTCAAAACCAGCAACATTTAAATTATGACAATCTTTCTGGATTCACATCTCTATCTCAACACCATCTAGAAAATATTCACATTTTTTACGTGTAGTTGTCTTCCCCCAACTCTGAGCCCCACAACTTTGGGCTGTTCTCCAGAGTTAACTAGAAAGATTTCATAGTTCAAGAAGCATTGCCCAAGTTAAGGTCTAAAGGTTAATATTATATATATATGTATTTGGTATTATATATAATACTATATACCATATGTAAATATAAAATGTATAATATATAAAGAAATACAACTTCTATATATATCAGAAGTAGAAACATGTCATCTATGTTGAATTTTCTGCTTTAAACAACCGTCTTCTCACTTCTATTGTCTTCCTTCTGAACTACAGAAAAGAGAAAAAGCTGATACTATATTTCCTAATTCCCTTCCTTCTGCTATTCTGGGTGAGAATTTGTCAAAGAAAGGAAGTGGGATGAGATTCAGATTCCATACCAAATAGATGAGGTGAGAGAGATCTGGGATGTGCAGACGTGTGATTCATGGTAGCGTCCTGAAAATGACTTGCAAATAACTTTTAAGCTGTAGCCTGAGATAGTTGGTGGAAACAAAGAATCCTAAGAATTGCTTGCAGGTTCCTACTGACATTAGGAGAACTACAGCTGAGAATGTCTTAATAAAACTGTCTAGTATCTCCTTCCTTAACTTGTCAGATGCAGTTTCCCTGACTTCTTTGAGTCTCCCCAAACTTCACTCGCCACGTCTTCTAATACTCATGTAAACCCTAATGGTTAAATAAAATCATTATTTTTAAATCAAATCCAAATTTATCTGATAGATAAATTATAAAAAATAAAACTGAAAAGAGCTAATAAATGATGATTAAACAACATGTTACACATATTTTAGAAGATAGATTTTTCTTTCATATCCATCATGAACAAAAACTCCAAGTCAAATAACTTTCTGACTCAGAAAAATAAATATTACGTTTAAATAAAAAATGCAATACATTTATAAAAAATTTAGAGCAGGTATCTTAAAATAGGATAGAGGAAAGCAATTTTTTTAATGATCTAAAAGATAGGTTTGGAGGCACCTCCCCATATATCTGCATCTACTGTTTAAGCTTATAAATTACAGACAACTTAGAAATATAAAAATCGGTGAAGATAGAGACCACTACTATTCATCCAATCTCCCCTTAACCTTTCCTCACTGTAATATAGCTCAGGTTTTATTTGAGGGAAAAAAACACAAGTTAAATGCCATTGTCCCACTTTGAATCAAGTGTAACCATACAACTAAGTTCAGAACAATGAGTGATAATTAAACTCAGGTTTGAAATATGTTTTCACAAAGTGCTAACAGGCAATTGAGAGCAACGAGATCCATAAAAGCAACAAAATGCCAAACACCCCACCCTGCTAATCTAATAGTCATGGGAATTGAAAACAAAATGGGAATTAGACTTTACACCTATATTTTATACCTATGTCATTATTGTTCTGACAATACCCTATAATTACAAGGATAGGGATGACTGGAGCCCCTTTACGTTGTTGGCAGGTGATTTCAGTTTTGATAGTATTTAAGAATAATTTGGGGAGCAACTTGACAAAATATCCAAAAAGCCATATGATTACCAACTTTTAAAATTTATATATCCATTTTATTACTTTTGGGATATATTGTTGGTTATAGTGTGGTTATTTTGGAATTTTGTAAAGTTGTTCTACATATATATTCCAAAACTATTTCATACGTGTCTTTTTGTGCATGTATATATATTTCCAAAGTACAGTTACTATATATCCACATATCACATGTTTGTGCGTGTATATCTTCCCAAAAGTACTGCTAAAGTGGATAAATATATTACATCGCAGTTTATTATTATAATGATGTCTTGCTAGTAATTAAAATAAGTAAATTTTTATATAATCTCATCAATTAACTATCAAATACAGTGCTGTATGGAAAGAAAATCTCAACAATTTAGTTGGAATTAGATGTTGTACTTTTCAAGTCATACCGACTAGGAATCTGCCTTTGAGAAGGCAGGAGAAAGAGTAACAAGGATTACACAACGCTAGATGTCAGCAACTTATCACAGAATTTTGGTCATGTCACAGTTGACTGTTATGGAAAGGAGTGGAGGCTGTGTTCCACACCTTCATTCAGTCCTTCGATCATGGGGTTCTGCAGCTTTTACGGTCTCCTATTCCTCTGTATTCAGTCAGTAAATGTTGGATAGAGAGTGTGGAGGGTTTTCTGTGATCTTCTCAATAGGCTTCATCTTAGGTGGTGCAGGTTGCTTTTGCTCACATCGTATCAGACATACTCAGTCTCATGAAAGCAGCTAAAGACAAGACTTATGAATATAGTCAGGCACTAGGATTTGTAGGTAAAGGAAATAGATAAACTGTAAAATCTAATCATATAAAAATACAATTAAAGGTTTTTGCAAACATACATTTATAGTGGATGTATATTTGTTTTAGTTTCCTAGTGCTGCTATAAAAAAATTAGCACAAACTTAGTGGATTAAAACAACACAAATATACTCTAATAGTTCTATAGGTTAGAAATCTCATTGTCCTTCAATCAGCCTTGGCAAAGCTGCATTCCTTGATGGAAGAACAAATTCAGTTCTTTGCCTTTTCAAGCTTCTAAAGGCTGCCTATTTTCTTGACTTAGAGTCTTTTCCTCCATCTTTAAAGCCTACAGCATAGCATCTTCAAAAAAACCTATCTGACTCCTCTTCTGCCTCACTCTTACTTTAAAGGGCACGTGTGATTGCAGTTGGCCCACTAGGATAACCCAAAGATAATCTTCCTATTTTAAGCTAATCATCAAATTTGCAAACTTATTTCCATCTACATCCATAATTCAGCTTTACCACGTAACATGATCTATCCATAGATTGTAGGGATTTGGGGCTGGCATGTTTGGGTGGGGACATTCTACTTATAACAATATGTAGAAAATTACTGCCTAATGTAAACAACTTGTAATATTTATTGTCTCTCTCTGGATAGATCCCTAAAGCACTTCATCTGTATCTGCAATCCTATGTTTATTTTTAAAATATGGCTGTGAATAAACATCACAAAATTATTGGTCAATTTCAGTGGTGCATTCATGTTTTGATATTAATCTTTGTAATTTCCTGCATTTTAACTAGTAGAAATAAAAATACATCACATGTAAATAAATATGAATGCAGTGAAATTATTATAGAGAACTAGTTCAATGAAAATGAAGAAATAACTTATCTTTAAGCATAGCATCTATGAATTTAAGTGCAGTTTTAAAAGGGGAAAATGAGTAGAAAAAAACAAAAGAATTAGGTAATGTACAACAATTATTAAGGAAAAAAGCCCATTTGTCAGAAAAGAGTAAGTTATATGCCATTAAAGAAATTAGAAAGTATCATTCAAATAAAAAAAAAAAACGAGTAAGATCTACATAAATGTAACTTGACAAAACAGCAAGAATTTCAGATATATTCAACATAGCCATGTACACAGAGAAACTTCTACCTTAACTTCGAAATTCAAAGTTCCTTCTGAGCTTAGGGAGGGTGTTGTGCAGTTCCAAGGAAGAAACAAGTCCAACTGCAATCTGTAAAGTTTTCCACTACCAACAGTAGGCTTTTGATCTGAGATTGCCACACAAGCTTTATGTTCTGTGAAGGGCAGATGTACAAATAGGAAAGCTCTGTACTAAGTCTTGGCAAATGCCATCAAGAAAGTAGGAGGGCTGAGTAACAAGCAAAGTTGATACTATAAAGAAAGTATAAATTTATGTCTCTTTGTCCCAACAAAAATGGCCATATTGAAAAAGATGCAAACTATTGCAAGAACAGAAAACCAAATACTGCATGTTCTCACTCATAGGTGCGAATTGAACAATGAGATCACTTGGACACAGGAAGGGGATCATCACACATCGGGTCCTATTGTGGGGAGGTGGGGGGGAGGGATAGCATTAGGAGATATACCTAATGCAAATGACGAGTTAATGGGTGCACCACACCAACATGGCACATGTATACATATGTAACAAACCTGCACGTTGTGCACATGTACCCCAGAACTAAAAGTATAATTTAAAAATTTTTTTTTAAATTTAAAAAAAAAGAAAAAGATGTAGAAATGCAAGGTGAAATGGAGAGGGGAGCAGTAGGAGACTCAATTGCAAATTAATTTACAAGTGTGTAAATTTTGAGATAACTGTAGCCTTTAAAATATTTGAGTAAATATTTTTATCTCTAAATGAAATATTATTCAAAATTTTTTTCACAGGTGTGTCATGGCATTTAGATATTTTGTAGTTAGTATTGCATGTCCAGAATAATTATAATTGCAACCACCTCACAGAACAAAGTAATTATAAAAAGTAGCATTGATTTTTCAGCTAAGAATTTTTAAGTGTCTTAAAACTCTTCATTGAAAAGCTACTTTCTTCGGTAAACTGATTAAGGTCACTCCAGTGACCTGTGAGATGTGTATTAAGCTGTACTATTCCAATGCTTTTTGAGGGCATGTGTACTGATACTTCTTAAATAGCCATGACTGTGGCAGTGAGATCTGGATCACGCTTGCAGGGCATTTTCCTAAAAAGCATGGACGCCAGTTTTTTCAGGCTCCTCTTATTTCTCTTTAATTTTGGACATTTTCAATATCTTCATTGCTTTGAAAAGTCTAAATGACTGAGTATTAACATCAATTGAGAAAATTATTGTTTCTATAGAGAATGTATGTCACAGTGCAGCTCTTTAACCTTTCGTTTTTGGGTTGTTTAAAGGTAACATAATTTTAAAAACCAGGATGACTTGTTTTTCTATGTGCAGGAAAATATCAGAGCTACAGGGGTGAATGTGAATATTACATCTTTAAAGCCAAAAGGAAATTCAAGGAGGCCATCGAGTTGCTTTAGACTCAGCTACAGTTTCATTTCCCTTTTGTTTTAAATTTTGTTTTATACTCAGCAATATTACAGTTTATAGACAGATTTTAAATTTTACCTTATTTATTTTAAATTCTACTTTTTATTACTGGAATAAAATTGGCCTACATTATTCTGCTTTTCAGAAAATAAGAAAAGATTCTTATGACACAACAATATGGTTAATTATTAACCTAAAGACAAAGTCAGAGAACGTAAAAATGAAATAAACCAACATAAACATGAAATTCTACAAATGGAGGGTGATACATGGAGAGAGCTAAGATTTATGCTGAGGCCTAAAAAAGATGAATAAAAATGACAGGAATTAATTAAGGGGTATGGAGTCTCCCTTATGTTAGTTGCTATTTCTACTAATAATGAATACTCTTGTAATAAGTACTGTCACTTTCAACTGTGAGGTAAGTTACACTCATCATGGTTCACATTATTATTTTAATTCTTTATGTCCAAACACATCACTGTGGTTACCTCTCTTTTCCCATACTTTTATTATTGTTTTAACTTTTAGCACCACCAATCCATTCTGGATTGCTGGAGTGATCTTTTCAAAAATGTCATTTGGATTAAGTACTCCCTGACATAAACCAATTTAAATTCATATTACATTATAATTGTGACTATGGGCATACTCAAAATCCAGATAAACGTTTCAAGTTATTGTTAGGAAACAAAAGCTAAAACTATGAGTCTGCTTAACTTTCCTTCGAGGAATAGGTGTTGAGTTTTATTCCTGGTGGGTAAGTGGCCATGCATTGCAGAAAATCAAAACCAGGCTCACAACTCTGAATTCCTCACTGAATTGTCCTTTCTTGCACCCAGGAACAAAGATCCAGGAACAAAAACATCAGAAACGGAGCCCTGTGGCTGTGCCTTTTATAGATATTGCTCCCCTGTGATAGTGAGACAAAAAATGACAACCATTAAACTTTGGCTTGGGCTAGGCTACTTGAGACATGATCTCTCCCTAGTTACTGCTGAACAACAGCCCCAAGTTGCAAGGCTCAGGGATGGGAACAGGCAACTATTAACTCATGGGTTGGGAAGAAGTGAGCACAGATCTTAAAAAGTAACAACCCTTCCCCCTCAAATGTGGAAACCGAAACCTTCTGTAGTGAGTAATAAGCTGACAAATAAAGGTTTCAAAGAAAGTGAGAGAAAATAATGGTTTTAAAAAGCCCCAAAAGCTCTCATTATTAATTAAGATAACTTACAGATCAATTCAACAATAGACTGTGTTTGCGTGCGTGTGTGTGTGTGTATGTGTGTGTATATACACTATATTGTCTCACTGTGTTGCGCAGGCTGGAGTGCAGTGAAAATCTTCAATTTTAACGTGTTGAGAAGTGGGACGTTTAAGGGATGATTAGGTCATAAACAGATTAACGACAGTATCCTAGGAGTCGGTTAGTTATTGCAACAGTTGGTTCCCAATGAAAGAATAAATTTGGGCTTCTTCCACTCCCTCTCTCATGCACTCTTCCCATTCTGCTTGCTGCTGTGGGAAGATGCAGAAAGAAGGCCCTTGCCAGATGCTGGTACCTTGATAAGAGACTTCTCAGCCTCCAAAACTACGAAAAATACATTTATTTTCTTTAAAAATTACCCAGTCTGTGGAATTCTCTCATAGCAACATAAATGGAGTAAGACACTGGCCCAGCCAAGTTGGCATATAAAATTAATGATCACAATCACAATCACAAAATCACAGAGTAAGCTGGCAGAATACCAGAATACACAGAGGAAAACAAGGCTTGAGAGACCTTTTTTAAAATTATGTTTTTAAGATTGGAAAGAATAACACCTTTTCTTTCACCCAATTATCTGCAAGATATTTCATGATCTAAAGTAGCAAAATTTGAAAAATTCTTAGAAAGCTACTAAAGAAGTCAAGAGGACAGAGATAATTCATCCTAAGAGATAATCAGTAAAGCGGTGTCTTGTTTGTGAAAACACATGATCTGTCTCTCTCTCTCTGAAAACTACATGGTGTGAAGACAGGGACTCTGTACGATATATCTACTGCTGTTTTCTCATATAATACCATGTCGTGTATACACAAGAGTTAAAAATGAAACAAACAAAAAACCCCATAAAACCATAAATGAATGATATAAGAATGTATTGAAAGATAACAAGATGATGTACTCACTAAGGTAATACCATGTAATACAAAGGGTTAAAATTTAAATAAGTCTAACTATGATGCATGTGCATAGACCAACCAATACCTCCATGTAGAAATTCAAGGCATAGACCAACACTACATAAATATTAGAAAAATAATGTTGATCAATAGAAAAAAAAACTTTATCAAAAAGTTTTAAAATATTTTTAAATGCAGTTAATAAAATATTAATATAGCAATTATAAGAAATTGTAAGAATAGCAATTGTAAGCAATTTCAATACATTTGAGTTTTTATATATTCAAGATGTTACGCTGGGCGTTTTGCAAACTTAGTCCATTTATTTCTTTAAAATATACCAGTATTTTGTTGACAGATTACAAGACTGCAAGTCCCCACCAAAGAATTTTGATTCATAGATTTGCTGTAGACTTGATAATATGCGTTTCTAACACGAGTCACTTTGAGAACTGCCGATCTATATACATTTTAATATGTATATATATATTTTTTGAGACAGACTCTTGCTCTGTCACCCAGGCTGGAGTGCAGAGGCACCATCTCGGCTCACTGCAACCTCCACCTCCCAGGTTCAAGCGATTCTCCTGCCTCAGCTTCCCAAGTAGTGGGGATTACAGGTGTCTTCCACCATGCCTGGATAATTTTTGTATTTTTAGTAAAGACGGGGTTTCACCATGTTGGCCAGGCTGTTCTCAAACTCCCCACCTCAGGAGATCCACCCGCCTTGGCCTTCCAAAGTGCTGGGATTACAGGCACAAGCCACCATGCCCAGCCAATACAACAATTTTTAAAGCTGCTTTAAGATAAATTTTAAAAGCCACATTGCTTTCTTCCATAAAGTATGCTTAGTTTCAAGATATTATTAACAATTCTCAAAATATTCCATTCTATTTTATATCACCTAGGATTTTGGAAAAAGAAATCACTATTTCACATAAAAATCCATATTCGCTTATTTTGCCTTTATTAATATTTTAAAATTAATTACACAAATCTATAATTGATTATTAGTTTTATGGTCTTATCAAGGCTTTTGTTTTCCCTATTGATAATGTGTTTTGGGGGCGGAGCAAGATGGCCGAATAGGAACAGCTCCAGTCTCCAAGTGTAGATTTGTGATACTGTATTTTATATTCTGAATTAATTCTAAATGTGGTATTATTCCTTCTGGATATAAAACTGACACCCTACATATTTGGAAATGGAATATTCTGTGAATTTTGTGGAAACACCTGTGTTTCTTTGACTGTTCAGTACTTGGGTCTAGTACTAGTTATTTGATTAACTGAAGAGACTACTTTATTTTTTAAAAAGAGCAGTTTTTTAAAAGTTATTTACTATACGGTACTACCATCGCATTTCCTCTGACACCAAAATTTATATGCAGTAATTTGTATTCAACATTTATAAATTACATTATATATTACTTCTTAAATAATAATCTTTGCTCGTAAAATATAACGCAATATTACCTAGAGAGGGATGACAAATATATAACTATTTGAAAGTAGTTTCGAATAATTATGTTCTTCTCCTTTCCTACTTAAAACTATATATGTATAAACCTTTCTGTAATTATTTAGTGATAATTAGGTGATTACCACTTATAATTTTTCCATCAGAAGAAAAGGCAATACTATTAAATTTATAAAAGTTAATCTTAGTGGACAATATTTCAAATTTCAGATTTATAGTTCAAAGTTAACATATCATCCTGGAATATAATATGTTTGCCTCTAAATAAATGAAAAGTAAATATAGCAAAGTGTTTATGATTTAAAATAAATAATTTACACGCAACAGCTTAACCATCATCAATATGCAAACTAATAAACATTTCCTCAATAAAGCATTCAAGACAAAAATATTTATATTTACTTGGCCATTGAGTTGTCAGACATCAAAAAAGGTTTTTTGGACACAGGCCTTGTGACTTGATTCAGTTCACATATTAAGTTCATCAAAGCACCCTGCCAACAACTCTACATTCCTTCTTATTTCTCACTTCACTTAGGCAAATACCACTAAGGAGTAACAGCATTAGCTGGAGAGGCCATTCTCAGATCTTTAAGGTGATTGTGCTTGTAAATGTTACTTAAATTCTTAAAATGGCTTTAGAGAGGCTTTCATTCTATAAGAATTATAACATGAAAGGCACATGTGTAAGAGAACGTTTATGTTAACTTGATATTGTACAAACATTAATAAGAGTAAAAAGAATTAGGCTTTATAGATGCTTTGAGAGTGCCTAGGCGAAATTGGGATTCCAGTAGCTGCCACAGTGGCTAGTCACCCTAGCAACCCTGTCTTAACATGAAATGAAGGGGAGCTGGATGTGAGTGTTTACAGTGTGCCTGCCATGAGATACTTCTTCTGCCTGGCAGACGGCCTTAGGCTTAGTTGTCTGAGACCTGGGAAAGGGGATACGGGTCCTCACACAGGAAACTTGTTTATATTGTCAGAGGTCCTTGTGTGTGGTTCTTGTGTGACCATGTCCAGTTTTATGCCTGTCTGACCATCACTCTGGTGCTAAGATCCTGACCTGTGTTTCCTCTGGTGTTCCAGGGAAATCCTGGCCTGGAGCACCCTAGTTTTCCAAATGAAAGGCACATATTCCATATACCACCACGACAAGAAACTAGTTCAAAGATTTCTACATGAAGCTGGGCGGGGAGATCAAAATGAGGGCAGTCCTCTGTCCCTGGGTCATCCAAGACAGGAATGAAGAGTCAAGGCAAGAGAGAGAGAGAGAGAGAGAGAGTGAGTGGCAACTAGTGGTATATATAAGGGAATAGAGTGTGGGTGACTTCAAGTTCAAGGACAAATGCCTAAATTTTCCATTTTAAAAAAGAGGCAAGAAAGCGGGGAGCCAAACATTTAGTCAGAAACTTCTAAGTTCTTGTCTCTGCCCACCAGTTTGATGTCGTGGGATGTAGATCTAGAAACTGTTTCATGGATAACTGGACTCTGCTTCTGCTATGAGAAAGTTAAACTGCCATTCAAAATGGATGCCAAGCAACATAAAACTGTAGGAACTCACCACAACAGAATGCTAACATGACAAAAGGTGCTTGGATCTGTTTTGCTTTCAGAAAACTCTGACTTTTGATTTTAGTTAATTTGAATTAAGCTACCCATTATGACAGCACTTTGCTTTGAAGCGGGATTTTTGAATTTCAAGAATGAAAATCTCCTCCCAGTTGGTTGACAATTTATTAAAGCAAGAGGTCTCAGGAGATTAGCACACGTAATATTGTAAGACATAATGTCATAGGGCTTGTCGTTACAAAACAAATTTTAATATGAGATCGAATACATTTTGAGTCTCCTTTTAAAAAGCAGAAAAGGCATAAGGTGACATTAATATAAATTTATATTCTCTTCTGAAAACAAAATATCAAGACTATTAAAATATTTCAATGTACATGCGTTAAAGCCACCAAAGTAAATAAAAATTGGCCATGTTTGGCTATTAAAAAGTAAGCTAAGTGGAGAAACATCAATCATGTGGGTTACACTGTTTCTTTCCCTCTCCAGAATTGTATTTGCCCTTTGCCTGTTCCTATTGCTAGTCTATACTCAGAAATTTTTCAAGTTGATTAGCAGTCATCGGTAGGTCTTCAGAATATGGTGGATATGATAATGACATAATCCAACTTGTTTTATGGTACTCAGTAACAAGTTGAAAACTTAAGATGAAATATAATTTGAATTGATTATAGAAATGATTGAATTGAATAAGCAAGTATGGTGCTGTTAGTTGTGGCAGATCTTTCACCGTTAGGTTGATAAGGCAAATTTTGATATAAAACTTTAATGTCAAAGTATGAAATAAGATGTTACCTGTGCCTTACTAGAAAAAGGAATAAATTAGGGGAGAAAGCATACAAGAAAGGAAGGGATGGTCCATTGATCCCCAGTGTTTATGTCACCACAGTTAATCTTGACCAGTATATTAATCTGACCAGGCACATAATCATTAATACAAGTTTGAAGAAAATGGAAAGTAAACTATGTTATTTGAATTATAAATAGTAATGGTTTAACTTTAAGTTAAAGAAATAAGTAAACTTTAAGTAAAAGAAATGAGTAAATTTTAAGTAAAGAAATAAGTTTTAAAGCTTATTCTGAATATATAATCAACAGTAATAATGTATTTTAACTTATCATAAAAAACAAAGTGGAAGCAGCATTTACATGCAGATGTTTAGGTTTTCCCCACACTCTTTTGTGCTCCCTCTTGTTCTCTATCTCTCTCCCTCTCTGGCCTTCACTCTGTGTTTTTCAATCAATGGGTAATACAACATAATCCAATAAGATGTAAAATTTATGGGAAAAATAAATTATATTAATTACCAATTATTACACGCGAACTCCGCATTAGATGTGTACCTATCACCTACCTATCTAAACATTAGGAGGTAAATTGCTTGAGGTTATATCACTCATAAGTGCTAAAGCTTAAAAGAATATTCAGACTATTTGATTAGAAAGCCCATGCCCTTTTCTTTCATGATAACCACTTCCAATCCAAGTGGCTATGGTATGAGTCTTAACATTTATCAAAATAATAAAGAATTTCAAATACTATGGTTTTATTTATCAAAGAGGAGTACCACTGATGTTTAGATAATTATGTAGATACTAAAATAGTTTCTGAAAATCTATGTCTTAAGGATAATATACATGTGACTTCTGATGATCACAGAATATTTTGTCCTTTTATAATCATGTACCATTTAAATGAAATCAGAAATGTTAAAACACTTAGAAAGGTTAATTATAAATTTTGGTGATTAGTACTACGAGATCAACTGTGTATCAAACACAAGCTCTACACCTGCACTCATTTGTAATTTAATGGCATCTATTCATGAATGACTCATTTATCATTTTGTACCTGTATTCATCTGGATATAGTACAAATAGGAGTGCCACAGACCAGCATACAACCAATAGTGATATGCATTATTCAGTCACAAATGCTGCAAAGGAAACCACTAGATTCTAGTTATAAACATTATCAGCATATATCAAAAAGCTTCTAAAGTAGTTTTCAGTATGGAATACGTGGAAAATAAATTCATACATATAATTAAATAAAATTAACATAACAAAAATGTCATCCTTTAACAATCAAAGTAAGTTTAATTATATAGATAGTCACTTGGAAAAATAAAGATAAGAGCATATACCATAAATAAAGTTGTTAGGATCCAACGGAATAAAAAATATGAAAATATACTCAAATTTTAAGTCACGCATACATAAAAATGGAATTTCTAAATTTTTGACAGTGTTATATGAAATACAAAATTTTACTATACTCTTTACAAGGATTTCAGTCAAAATACGACTAAATTAAATAAAGAGCAATTTTAATAGGAAATTAGGACTCTAACTACAGGTGATGTAAATTTTGTTTGTAACTGCTCCTCTAGGTACTCCGCTATTTATTATTATTCTGGGTCTCTCTGTGAGGGTTTTGGATTAGATAAACATGTGCATTGGTACACTGAGTACAGAGTTTCTTCTTATCCTTGGAAGGGAGATAGCTCAAAAATCTTCAGTGTATGCCTGCAACCACAAATAGTTCTGAATCGGACGGCGTCAGTCAGGACATATTTCTGTTCATCTCTCCACCCACAAATGTAAAGCCTTTTCCATCTTACCAAGCACTTATCACACACCACGGCTATAACTTTTGCATTTTGAGATAGGACAACAAAATAGCCTGAATTTCTTCTCTTTCACAATTCATGGACAGAAAATCACTTTTCCTGTGAATTTAGCAACCTCAACCACAATATTTTTCCTGTTGAGGATTTTTCATTTTCACTTAGAGACGCACTTTACTTTTGGCATATTCAGATACCACAGCACACCACTATTACACTTCGGGGCCATTACGAGGTACAATAAGGGGTCCTGAACACCAACACTGCCGCTGCCTGCTATACTGCAACAGTCAAGCTGAGAACCAAGCAGCACTAAGTGACTGTTGGGTGGTGGTGTATACAGAATGGATCTGTTGGGCAAAGGGGTGATTCACATCCTACCAGGGACAGTGTGGGATGCTGTAAGACTGCATCATGCTACTCCAAATGGCATGTAATTTAAAACTTATGAATTGTTTATTTCTGAAATTTCCTGTTTGACATATTTGAATCTGCTGACACAGGTTAATGAAAATGCAGAACACAGATAAGGGAGGATGACCAGGAAGCAGCCCCTCACTAATGTGAGTGGGCTTCATCCAATCAGCTGAAGAGCTAAATAAAAACAAAAAGCCCGAACCTCCTCCAAGGGAGAATTTTTCCTACCTCATACGGAAACTGACATATCGGCTCTCCTGGGTCTTCATCCTGCTGGTTGTCAAACTGGAATTGCACCATCATCAGCTCCCTGGTTCTCAATTTCTGGACTCAAACAAGAACTACACACATTGGCTCTTCTGTGTGTGCCTCCAACATTTCAACTCACCCTGGAAATACTGAGATTGTCATCCTTCATAACCACAGGAGCTCTTTCTCATAATAAATCTCTCCTTCCTTCCTTCCCTCCCTCCGTCCCTCCCTCCCTCCCTCCTTCCTTCCTTCCTTTCTCTTTCTCTTTCTCTCTCTCTTTCTCTTCCTTACTGCTGGAGAAATTTTACTGGATGAGAACACAGCCTGCACTTGCTAGCCTTCTTGCCTTCTGTATGGGACTTGCTTTCAGTCTCGGCCCACTCAGCTCCTCTGTGAGGCCTGGGATTCAGAGCAAGGAAACACTGTCTTCAGGGTGTCCACAATGATATTCACCACCATTTCTCTATTCTAGAGACCGTAAATTGTTTCCTGGCAAAGGAAATACGAGCATCGTGTGTCAGAGCAAGGAACTCCTGCACGTCCTCACTGTCTAGATCTCAGAGGCACAGAGTGGCTTTAGGAATTATTCTAGGAGGCCTTACGCTTCTACTCTGTCACGGTCCATGTTTCCAAATGGAGGATGGAAAGAGCTTTTTAGGATCCTTCACATTTTTAATGAACTTCATAGATCCGTTTCTTCTCTCTGATGACTGCAGATTCAAGAACCCAATAGCGATGATTCACAGTGTGGCAGGCAGCTGCTGCAGGCTGCTGCTGTTGTCACCATCAAGGGCTGTCTCATATTTCACAGTACAGAGTGGGCATGGGTGGAATCCGGTGCACTGTGCTCTCGGCTGTAAT